>NC_091437.1:40204079-40504079 GCF_964237555.1 Oryctolagus cuniculus | reverse complement strand
AATAAATCAGTCCCTCCCTCGATCCCTCCCTTCATTCTTTCTTTCTTAGTTAGGTGCTTCACATACACATGTTGATGTCACACAGCCTTTGTCAAAATCTCATTTTGTCCTAATTTCTTAAATTTAGACTGTCAAGCAAATTACTCAACTTTTGAAATTTCAGTTCATTGGCACCTGAAAGATTGAGGGGAGCTGGGAGTAGCTGGAAGAGGGCAGGAGGATGAAATAGGATATATGTGAGTACTTGGTTCAGTGCCTGACATAGTTTAAGTGCTCAATAAAAATTGGTGCCGATTCCTTTTAAAGATTGACTTGAAAGCCAGAATTATAGAGTAGGAAAGAGAGGGAGAGAGGGAGGGAGAGAAAAGGGGGGATGGAGGGAGGGAGGGAGAAGAGGAGAGAGATCTTTCATCCTCTGATTCACTCCCAAAATGGTGCATTAGCAGAAAGCTGAATCAGATATGCAGCAACCAAGGCTCAAACTGGTGCTCACATGGGATGCTGTTGTTACAGTGGC
This sequence comes from Oryctolagus cuniculus, assembly GCF_964237555.1. Classification (NCBI taxonomy): domain Eukaryota; kingdom Metazoa; phylum Chordata; class Mammalia; order Lagomorpha; family Leporidae; genus Oryctolagus; species Oryctolagus cuniculus. The sequence goes on along the minus strand of NC_091437.1, from coordinate 40,503,562 downwards.
ACTTTAACCCACTGTACCACAATACCAGCCCATAGCTGCTGATTTTTATTGTGCTTATATTACTGTCACCACCACCATGGCCAAGATTATAATGTCACCACCACCATCACAACATTGCCAGCATCACAACAGTGTCATCACCACCACCTATTCACTATATTACCACTACCATCACCATCACCATCACCACACCACCACTACTGTTATCATTTATCTACCACCATCATTATATATTATCAGTACTACTGTCACATTCCCATCAGCAATGCCATCAACACTACTGTGCCTTTGGCATTGTGGCTACAGAATAAAGACAAATTAAAAAGCAATAGATTTATTATCTGTGGCCCACACTCTGCACTAAATTGCTTTCCATATGCATAATCATTACAAGAACCCTATGAGAATCATTGTTACATAGTTAGATGACAATAGAACTATCATTATAATCCATATCTGCCTGATTATAACACCCTTGATCTTAATCACTACACTGTTATCATATAGTCTAGTGAGCAAGGAAACTATTCTTGTAGCTATTATGATATAGTGTGATAACTAAACAAAATCCAGAAAGCTGTTATGTAAGTCCATAGGAGGGCCACCTACCAGAGAGAAGAGTGGTTAAAGGTTTTCTAGAGAAGACAGTATAAGGCAAATCTTAGAGAATTAAGTGGATTTTGCTGAGCTCTCACACATAGAAAATTGTAGAGCAAAGACTGGACTCTGCTATTTCACTCCTCTGTAGACCCTTCTCTCCAAAGGTTAGGTCCTTGCTTCTCCCCTACAAGGTACTTCAGACTCCAGAGTAATCTTGGAGGTGATAAATGAAAGAAGAGTAGGTGGAGGGGTCTGAGGAAGGCAACACTCATGTCTACTCCTTGTATCCTAGTATTCTGCAGAGGTTCAGCAGAGGAAGTAATGTTTGAGCTGGGTATAAATAAATGACAGGATATGCTTATCTGATGAGAGGGGCTAAGTTATGCCAGGCAAAAGTATTAAGGCAGACACGAAAATAAGGCAATGGTTAAGTAGAGAGGCAGGTGGCATGCCCAGGAAAGAGTATGTACGGCAGTTATAATGGCTTAATTGCCAGTCCTGGAAATAACAATCATGACCTCTCAGGATCTGTGGATTTTATTTATTTTTTTTTATCTTTTATTTAATGAATATAAATTTCCAAAGTACGACTCATGGGTTACAATGGCTTCATACCGTCCCTCCCACCCACAACCCTCCCCTTTCCCACTCCCTCTCCCCTTCCATTCACATCAAGATTCATTTTCGATTATCTTAATATACAGAAGATCAGCTTAGTATACCTTAAGTAAGGATTTCAACAGTTTGCTCCCACACAGAAACATAAAGTGAAAAATAATAGATGATTTTTTTTTAAATGATGATGAAATCAGAGCAGACCTCTTGTCATGTTTAATCCCAGTGAGAGTCAAGTTGGGAATTGATAATTTCTTTCTTTTTTTTTTTTTTTTACAGAAGATCAGTTTAGTGTACATTAAGTAAAGATTTCAATCGTTTGCACCCCCATAGAAACACAAAGTGAAATATACTGTTTGAGTACTCGTTATAGCATTAAGCCTCAGTGTACAGCACATTAAGGACAGAGATCCTACATGAGGAGTAAGTGCCCAGTGACTCCTGTTGTTGACTTTACAAATTGACACTCCTGTTTATGACATCAGTAATCTCCCTATGCACCAGTCATGAGTTTCCAAGGCTATGGAAGCCCCTTGAGTTCTCCGACTCTTATCTTGTTTAGACACGGTCATAGTCAAAGTGGAGGTTCTCTCCTCCCTTCAGAGAAAGGCACCTCCCTCTTTGAAGACCTGTTCTTTCCACTGGGATCTCACTCGCAGAGATCTTTTTGCCAGAGTGTCTTGGCTTTCCATGCCTGAAATACTCTCATGGGCTTTTCAGCCAGATCCGAGTGCCTTTAGGGCTGATTCTGAGGCCAGAGTGCTATTTAGGACATCCGCCATTCTATGAGTCTGCTGAGTATCTCACTTCCCATGTTGGATCACTCTCCCCTTTATTTATTCTATTGGTTAGTGTTAGCAGATACTAGACTTGTTTATGTGCTCCCTTTGACTCTTAGTCCTTTCATTATGATCAATTGTGAACTGAAATTGATCACTTGGAATAGTGAGATGGCATTGGCACATGCCACCTTGATGGGATTGAATTGGAATCCCCTGGTATATCTGTGGATTTTAGATACTGCCTTTGTCCCTTACATCATCTCATACCATTCTCACTTCCTCTTTCTTAACTCCAGCTACACCAGTTTTCCTTCATTTCTAAAATTTGCCCAGCTTTTCCCTGCCTCAGAGCCTTGCACAGGTTCTTACCTCTGCCTGGAACACTCTTCCCTCATCTTCTCAAGACTGGCCTATTCCTTCTCCTCAGGTTTCCTATGTCCCTTCTTTAGATGGCCCTCTACCTGTTGTTCTTTGTCACCTCATCCTATTCTTTCCCTCCAAAGCTCTTTCCCCCTTCTGTGACCATACTATTTACTTATTGTTTTTTCCTAAGTATCTAACACAGGGCATGGCACAGAGTGGGTCTCTCAAAAATAATTCATAGATGAACTAATCATCCATTTGACAATGAAGCAATCAATCATGGGAGGTAAAGCAGAGAGATAAGGCTACAAGTACCTTGAGGAGCCATGAAGGTTGGGTTAAGATGCTTTGCTTTCAGTCTCAGGAAGGTGGACATATGTGTTTAATTAGGAGAAGGATAGTTTTTAAAAGATGGACATGGCACAAACTCAGATATCAATCGGGGTACCATAGGATATGAAGAGTTAATTCAAGTTGTTTGTATTAGCTGCTGCAGATTCCTTTCTTTCTGCCTATTTGGCATTCATAGAACTCTTTCTTCTGTCTCTCTAGCTGGACCTCAACTAACTTTGCAAGAGGTCTTGTTAAGTATTTTTCAGATGCTTGCCTGGTCAGGTCGGTTCTGCTGCAGGATATAGGACATTAGGTAAGGAGGGTAGAGACAGTTCTGGCTTGTTCCCATATGCACTGGCTGCTTTCCACAGTAGGAAGTGCATCTCACAGATGACAGCTGTCCTTTTGCCATCTCTGTCTTCAGCCTCACTAAATTCAAGGTTTAGCATGGGTTTTCAGAGAAAACTGAACAAAGAAACTCCGTATCATATTTGCGGAATTGAAAGGGACTTGAAGTCTGTCTGCTCTATCTGACTTCCATTCTGTACAAATGGGGAGACTGAAGGGAAGGCCTGAGCCCAGGGTTACACTGTGAATTGGGGCTCTTGATTCCTATTAATTCAGTCCCCCCCTCCCCCCCCGCCGCCGCAGGCTTTAAGGCAATAGTCTTGAACCTTATTATACTCCATTGCCAACTGGAAACAAAAATGGCAAGAATAGGGCAAGTTGCCAGAAGTTCTTGTTCAGAGTATTGGGGCTGAGCCTGGAAATCAACATTTTTAAAATATGTATACCTATCCTGATAATTAGGTACACTTGATCCATGGGGAGTATTTGAGAAACAGAGGCTTAAAGGAATTCTGTACTTGAGATTATCAAGCTCGTTTTACAGCCGTAAAGCTGGGGCTCAGGAGAGCAAGGTAGGCTTTTACGCAGCACAGTAAAGTGTAGTCCATACATGACACAGCAAGGACTGAAACCCCATGCAGTAAGTGAATTTCTCAAAGTGAGATGGCATTAAGAAATCAACCCCAAAGTAGAAAAGTATATCAATTTTCAATTTCCCTTTTTTTCTTCTTTTAAGGATAAAAGAAAAATCTCCATTTTCTGCCATCTGTAAAACTTCTCTGTCAATTACTAAATCTCCCCATCTCACCACTTCCTTTTTGTTTTAAACAAAAAGAGACAAGAATCGGGATCACACCCTCTGTAGACAATGTCCACATGGGGATAGAATGCAATGACATTATTTTGTTATAGGTTTATAGTTACTATCTATTAGTAAGCTAGATTGAATTTCCTATCGGCAATGGTTGATATATTTTCAAATAAATTTATTATATGCAAATGTAATTTTATTTAAGTAGAAAAATAAGTAAATGTACACATAAGATAAACACGTGAAGGCAAGAGAAGAACAGAAGTTTGGGAAACAGGGATCTTATGAAACCTTGTGAAAAGGTCACTAACTTCCCAGGGCTGAGGAAACTGTTAAGGATAAATATTCAAACCCAGGCATCGTCAGTCCAAGGAAATAGTAGACAAACTATAATTTAATAGCAGAATGAGAAGCAGGTTTCATGAAGGAGGGTTTCACTGGAGTTACCTGTGCTTGGTGACATGAGACAGGTTAAGCAGACTTTAGGCACTGGAAAAGATCACAATCATAACACTCCAGAGGAGTTGGGACACATGACAGCAAGGAAGACTATATTGATAGCATATTCATGTACTTCTAGGATGTGGCTCTGCAATGCATGGTCTCTAAATCAGTTGGTAGAGTGTTGATCTGAGGGATGAATCAGAACATGTGCTAATCAGGACATGCTGTGCGAAGGCAAGTGTCGTTTATGAAAGGTTTGGTAGGGGACTATGTGATGGGATTCCTAGTCTGAAAGTTCCAATGAAACAAATCCCCAGTCTCCTGGATTTCAGAAGCCCTTCCAGAGGAACTTTTAGCATCCAGCCATGTCAGTGAACAAGAGACTCATATTTAAATCATGTGGGAGCAACGATAGGCCAAGCCAGGCTAGGCTAGATAATAGGAGGTGGGAAGCAGGTGGCATGGCGGCTGAGCTCTCTCAGATGCTGAGCAAGATGATGTTTTAAAAAGCACCTTCTTTGATAGCCTTCTTTACTTACTTGTGGTCTTGATACTGCTTTTCTTAAGTCTTTTTCTAGAATCTTAACAATATATCACCTTAAAAAGCCATGGCATATATCCTTTAGATGCATGAACACCATGGTATATAAATTATATCTAAACAAAACTTAAAAACTCTGTGGGAATAGGGTCACTTCTGGATCCTGTGCTCAAGGAAGCACAATACCTCCTTCTCTCTACTGTATTTTTAAAACTTTCGGGAAAGCCAACTTACCTCCTTTCTTTCATGTCCATTCTCAGACTACATGGCCGAGTCCCTGCCACCAGTTTCCCTCCTTCATCCACAGCCCTTGCCCTGCACTATCAGACAGAGTGATGAACACTGCAGATCAATGCTTCGGGCCTCCCAGGCCTGGCCCAGCTTCTCCTCTCACTGTACCACCTTTTTGTCTCTTCTCTTTCCAGGCAACAATTTGAACTTTCTCTTTCATCTAATCATAGGGATGATAGGAGTACCAGATGTTGGCTAAGCCTAGGTTAAATAAACCTTAGTTTTCCAATGGTTACCAAAAACAAATTTTGAAAACACCTCTCATCCTTTGATCGATTTTTATTAATTTGCAGATTAAAAGGCTAAAAGTATGCCTGCCTTGTAGTACCAGCACTCTGTCCTCACTTCCAGTTTGTAACTCTATGGTTTGAATGTGCATTTGGTTACAGCATGTATCTTGAAGCTGCTGAGTCCTGGTTCTGACACCAAGGTCCTCAAGCTATTATGAAGTCCCGTAGGAACATGATTACAGAGGTATACTGCCACAGACCTAAAACACAATGCAATTTATTTCTGTGAATCACCTCTCACATGAAAGATATCACAGACAATGCCTTGGCAGCAGCACAGAGAAAGACCCAGGTGACGAGATAGAGCAGGAGATGCACAATAGATTGACTGCGGGTCTGTGGAGGGGGGAGGGAGAAGGAGGGCCAGGGGCATGTGGAGAATGAAGAATGCTCTCACCAGCTGAGCTCCACAGGCTTTCGGCTAGTCAGGTCTGCAGGGGAGAAATCATTAGTTTTCCACAAGGCCTTGATATGTGGGGCTGTTGCAGAATTCCAGAGATGGAGCGTGCTTTGCAGAGCTTGTTTATGATCCTCTGATACACCAGGAGCAGGGATGAGCAGATACCACCTCTTTCCTCACGCAGTTTATAATCTACTGGCGTAGACTCTATGAGGCTGAAAGGGGCCAATGGCTATCTTTGGAATGTTGGAGACTTCCCGGTTTCCAAGAGGTCCCATTGGTGTTATTATCTCACAGATCCTTGCCTACCAATCAGCCCTATGGAGTATCTGTGCAAAATAGGTAACGTTTTTATTTTCACTTTACAGTTGAGAAAACTGAGACCCAGAAAGAATATGTCATCCAAGGCCTCTCTAAGTAGTATAATAAACAGTAAAGCTTAGATAGTCTGATCTCAGGACCCTTGTCTCATTGGAGGCACTGACACTACCAATGGAGAAGAGACACTGGAGGCAGTAAGGAGGTTAGAAATATAAATCTTCTGCCTTTTTTCTGCAACCCCATGTTACCCAAGAGGTCAACAAGGGTAGAAGAAGTGATGGAATGAGGCGCAGTGTTTCTAAAATGAATATAGTTCAGTTTCTCTCCAGCATTTTGTTTGTTGAAATTTTCACTCTCACCCTAGAGATTTCCAATAGCTATTTCCAAAGAAATGGGGTGCAAATTAATGGATTCTAGTCAACAAACTTGGCTAGGGTGTCTGTTGTGTGAAGTGCACTGTGCTTAGTTGCTTGAGGTGGGGGAGGGAGTGAGGAGGATGGAGGCAAGAGGAAGAATAGAAGAAGATGAAAAGAGAAGTGTGATAAGGCCCTTTCCACCAAAGAAGCTGTGAGACTAAGGAGGAGACAGTCATTCATGTATTCTTGCTAATGTGGGACAGAATAAGGGATATAGTAGTGGAAGACTGATCCTTGTGCAATCAAGGGGGCTGGAAAGAGTCAGGAAAGCTTACTGGTGGTTAGATCTGTTTGGCCTTCAGAGGTGATTAAAAGTTTTATGGGGTGTGTGTTGAGGGGAATAAAGAAGGAGGAAACTAAAAGGTTTGGTGGAAAATTGAGTAGTTTGATCTGAAGGACAGGAGCAGAAGAGAAATAAAGGAAATATGACTATGGTTTGGAACATGGATATGAATTTGTGGCAGGATTCAGGTGTGGGGAGTAGAATAACAGGGCAGAGTCCAAGTCTGCTGAGCCTTGGATGTCACACAGTGGAGTTTGGAGCTTACTATGTGCGACAAGGAGTGCCATAGCAGAAGATCTGTTTTAAGGGGATGATTTTGTAACCCTAAGTCTTCCTGGTCTGGCCGAAAGTCTTGTGAGAGCATTTCAGGCATGGAAAGTCAAGACTCTGTGGCAAAAAATATCCTACGAAGGATCTCTGTGAGACCTCAGTGGAAAGAAAGGGCCGTCAAAGAAGGATGTACTCTTCTCTGAAGGGAGGAGAGAACTTCCACTTTGCTTATGGCTGTGTCCAAATACTGATGGAGTCTATGGTCGCAAAAGGCTTCTATAGCTTTGGCAGCCCCTGGCGAGAGCCTCAAGTGATCACTGACATCATAAATAAGAGTATGAATTGTTAAAGGAACAACAGAAGTCATTGTGCACTTACTCCCCATGTAGGACCTCCATCCTTAATGAGTTGTACTATGAGAATTAACTGCAAATCTTGTTCTCAAACTGTACTCTGTATGATGTGTGTGTGTGTGTGGGTGCAAAATGTTGAAATCTGGCTTAACATGGATTGGTCTTTAGTATATAAAATCAAACTAAAAATGAACCATAATGGAGAAGGGGGTGGGGGAGGGAGAAGGAGGTGGGATGGGACTCAGGGTGGGTATAGGGGAATGAACTAGTATATTCCTATATTTATTTAATGCATGCATTAAATAAAAGCTTAAAAAAGAGGATGATTCTGACAGCAGGAATGGAGATAGTATTGGTGTAGGGAAAGCCTAGAGGCAGTGACCTATTAGCACCTGCTGTCAGTACTGTCTGCTGATGCTGAGGGGGGACAAGTTAGAGAGAGACAGTATAGGAAAGGTTCAAAGATATATGTTTTTGACAGATCGAAGACATAGGTAAAGTGTAAAGAACCAAAGTGTCTTGGTCTCCCTATGGGTAATCCATTCTGCTGTGGCACCATCACTGGTACAGGGAATGGAAGAGGAGAGATGGAAGGTAAAAGTGAAAATTATGTATGTGTGATTAGTAGCTAGTATATAGACTCTTATTTTGTATTAGGAATGAATGTCTGATAGGTAGGGCTAACTTGAGACCTACAAAAAAAAGCCGCTTGTTTTCACATTATTAACTTTCTGAGCATGAGTTCCGAAATAAGTTAGAATCACTTAGGTTCTTTTTTTCCACCTGTTCATTCAGGTTGTTGGAAAATGATGGTCCCAAATCCAAAGTCATAGCTTTGGATTTGGTACACCGCATGTACCAGCTGGATTGCTCTGTTCAATAGACAGAGCAATACCTCTGACCTCAGATAATCTCTTCAAGGGGCTTATGGGACATTATAAGTCTCAGATATGCAACTGAATGGGGAGCGGTACTAGACAGTGGGTCAGTAGCATTGCTGTGTACATTTGTCCAGCACTCTAAGTGGGAAGGGCACTTTTGCATTTACTTACTCATCTTATGCTAATGCCTGATTTAAAATGATTTATGCCTCTCTAGAATCCTATAAAGTTAAATTAGCTTTTCCACATGCACTACCTCCTCTGATGACATTGATATGTATCCCATAAGGATTATTTGACCCCTCATTTAAGAATGACCAGTAAATTAGGATAATGGAGTTAGAATCTTGCTTCATAAATACCCAGGAAAACTCATGACTTGTCCAGAGTCAAGGAGCTGATAAGTGATGATCCTAAGGCTCATACCAAGATGTATTCATCTCAGTCAAATGTTTACTCTGCAATCTGACACTATTTTTATGTGACTGATAAAATCTTACGATCTATATATTTACTAGGTACATTTCCAGGTAAGAAATCTTTACTCATCCCATTACTGAAGGAGTTCAAAAACAAAACTTAACATGCATGATTTATCAAATTGCTATTGTCAAGGTTTATTGTAGCATTTACTCTGTTAGTTGGCCATTTTACTTTCCTTAGAATTTTTTTTCAGCTGGAATTTAAAGAACTTTCCTCCTGTAGCCTGTTCCAATAGATCCAGGCTAGTCTACAATTCCTTCTCTCCAGAGGGGCATTTATCAGTCAGTCTTTCAGCTAACCCTTCCCTTGGCATCAGATTCAGAAGAAATGTAATTCAGCTATTAGGCCAGCCTGATAATTGCAATCCTTGTAACTCAAGCTTCCAAGAAAAGTTAGGAGCAGAAGCATGGAGAGAAAGAAAAGGAATGATTCTTTTCCCTCTACTTGCTTTGGAAAAAGAATAAGCAATATTTTCAAGTTGGTGACTTCTTCAGAGCAGCCTGAGCAAGCACTAAGGTAGACCCCAAACCTTCAGAGGATATCTTGTACATCAAGTGCAGAAATGTATGGGCCTTGGCCTTGCAGTGGGGGGTTTCCTTGGTCAGTGCTCAAGTTCTGGAGTTTTACAGACCTCAGTTCCATTCCCGGGTCTGTACTTTTTCAGATTGGTGACCTTGAGAAGTTGTTCTACTCTAAACCTAAGATGAGATCCCCATTTATAAACAAGTATTAAAAGATCATAGAACTTAGAGAATGGTTGTGAGCATTTAGTGAGATTTTGTAGGAGATGTGCTTAGTAGAGTGCCTGGCACCCTTGTGACATCTGTTGTCATTGTCACAACATTCTATACAAATGTCTTTTTCCTTCCTGATTGCATTTGCACACACAATTTTTCTACTTAGAATAACCTTTCTCCATCACTATTGCCAAGCATAGAAATATGACACCCTTGAAAGATCAGTTCAAATGGCTCTCTCACACACTCTTCTTTGATACCTTTCTAACTGATCAACATCATGTTCCTTTGAGTATTAATTGGTACTTCTCTTCCTCGTGATATATTGTCCTTTGTTATTTGAGTCATTATTTCGCTCCTTGAAACACTTAGGGATAGTGTCATTGTCTTATGCTATTTATGTATTCCCATAGACTCTGAATTTCTCTGACTGTCACATTTATCACTCCTTACTGTGATTTAGTATCTGTCTTTCCAACAGGGCCCTGAGGTGTAGCCCCAGTACTTAGCCAATGGCAGGTGTTCAATGGACAGTGGTTGGATCAGTGAATTAATGGATAATTCTGTAAATCATGATTATATTGCATACAGTGGCAAAGACATAATAGGTCCTCGATATTTACCTAAAGACCAATTCAGTATATGTAATGGGAGGATTCATAGATCCAAATGCCTTTGAGGAGTATGTAGTCAACTAGTCTGAGCAAAAAGACCTGGGGATTATGCAACGTGGAAAATCAAAAACAGTAGGTAAGAAGCATACTTTACTTGCTGCTTTTCAAAAAAATTTTAGCTGTTTTTTTTTTTTTTAGTTTTTAACAGGTCCAATAAAGTTCAAAGGTACAATTCCTACATTATAATGACATTCCCTTCCTTTTTCCTTCCCTCTCCCTCTGCTTTCCCTCTTCTTCTCTCTCTCTTTCTTTATTTTATTCTTTCTTACTTTTTTTAGTTTTTAGGTAGCATATTTTTAATTTTACATTACAGTTAAGGGCTTAATGTTCCACCAAGTTAAAAGTTTAACAAGTAAAAAGCAAAATGATGCTGGTTTAGCAGGATTGTAGGCAAAGACTATAAACAACAGTTGAATGGAAGGATAACCATTTCACTCATGTATAGTAAAGCCCTCATATAGATTGTCAGGCAAAAAAAAATCCTGTGGTTCACCCAGTTTTCTATGATTTGTATATATGAACTGAGTGAAGTTCCTGACCCATAGTGCTTAGAAACTTGTATCAGACAAAAGCAATGACCATTTAACACAGATAGGGAGCATGTCTATGGATTTCTCTTCTGTTCTTTGGGTGACACTTCTTGATTTTTTTTGAAAATGCTTCCCCCATCTATGAATACTCCAACTATATTCATGTTGAGAGTTTGCTTTTGTATAAATTCTCAGATGAACTTACAACTTTTCACACACACACACACATGTCCAATAGATAATTATTAAATTTATCCATTCTGAGTAAATTATCACTTAAAACTTCTAATTCTACAATGGAGAGGTAGACATAGGGAGATTGTAACTTGGAAGACACAGGATGTAAGAGGATATCTGAAGAGGACAAAATATTTTTGGTAAGTATTTCTCTAGTGACATCACATCTCATTCCCCTGCATCCCCCAGTTGAGCCCTGATTTACTAAATAACTGCTGGTATTCTGTAAGCTGAAGCTGATGAAGCAGTCAACATGTAGGTCATCAGGTTCAGAGTAAGAATTATTGGAAATGTATTCACTTTCTACAGTTTGGTTTGCAGTTGGAGGCTGACATGTGTTTTCTTGTTGCAACCCCTTGCAGTCTGTTCTGAGCTAATATACAAGCTGTGGGACCAGGAGGTGTAATGGAGCACTCTGTGTTCAGAAGCAGCAATCCTGGTTCTCCTCCCCAGCACCATCTGATGCAATAGGACAACCTGGCTAGGAGAAATGGACCAGAAAGAGAACAAGCGCACACTACCCCCACTCCTGCTCACAAGAGCTTCCTGTAGGCTGCATAACCAAATGATTCCTGGTAAAGAACTGGGACCTTGAGCATCAACACTAGAGATTCTCATTTACCAGTATTATAGACAAGGCTAGGGAGGGGGATTGATTCAAATGAATTCCAAGGGCCCTTTTTGCTCTCACCTTTCACAACTCAACGTCTTTTAATGAGGCTGTTCCTTCTTTGGCTTAAGTGATATAGGATAAATGATCTCAGAGCTTTAGATATCCCCAGAAGAAAACCAGAAACTCACTGTGATCAAATTGTTCATCTGGTCCTTAACAAGCATCACCTTGAATACCTGATTTTTCTAATACAATTATACAATGATTTTTCCAGTTTTCTGACCATTATATGTACCCTTTCTCTGGTTCCTAGTTCCCTAACCCCAGTACCATAACAATTCCTGCCTTCATGCCAACCTCTGGAATCATTGATTTGGAATTCCCCCCACACTCCTAGCCAGGTCCTACTCTTCCTGCAGACCCTGGAAACATCTCACTGAATGACCCAGCCTTCTACAATGTCCTTTTCCTCTGAGTTCTTATTATAGGTTAGATATTCCACGGTTTGTTGCCTGAGATAAACTTTTTTAAAAAAATATTTATTTATTTAATGAAAGGCAGAATTACAGAGAGTCAGGCAGAGAGAGAGGCAGGAGGGTCTTCCATTGCACTGGTTCACTCCCCAGATGACTGCAACGGCCAGAGCTGCACTGATCCAAAGCCAGGAGCCAGGAGATACCTCCGGGTCTCCCACGTGCCTTCAGAGGCCCAAGGGCTCAAGCCATCTTCTACTACTTTCTCAAGCCACAGCAGGGAGCTCTATCTGAAGTGGAGCAGCCGAGACCTGAACTTGTGCCCATATGGGATGCTGTCATTGCAGGCAGCAGCCTTACCTGCTACACCACAGTGCCGGCCAAGGATACATTTTTATGCAACTCTATGTTCAACCTTAAATAGCCGCAGAGGCCTCTAGGACCAGACTTTACTTGTATGGTGACTCAGTTGCCTACCTCTCCCCTTAATTTTGCTTGGCTTGTTTCATCTAGGTGATCTTTCTGTTCTTCATATACTCCACATCTATTATTTCCTCATGCACTTGCTTCTCTTGATCTCCATTGCTTGAAATGATTGACACCTTCTCTTCATGGGTCACTCAACTCATATGTTTCTGCCTCACTTCCTGTCTACTCTTCCTAAATGGCTATTACTTCTCCCCTGCATACTCTATCCTATTTCCTTCTATTGCTTAATCACCATCTGTGGGCTTACCCATAGTTTATCTTTCTCTCCACTCACCTGCTAAGAGATTATAAGCATTAAGAGAACAAGGTCTACTTTTATCATCTCTGTATTCCCAATTCCTAGCTTGTGGTGAATTTAAAAACCAACATTTTTTAATGAATGGGTATGAGCGAATGCCTACAATAATTCATGTGTTTAGGACTCTACCCCTTGTTAGATTGTACCTGTCTCAAGGGTGTAAACTTATCAACAAATAGGAAGGAGCAATAAATAGACATCATGTCAAATGAGAAAGTTTTTCAAGTAGTCTAGGATTAACCCAGGGTTAAATCATTCAAGAAACCACAAACAGGCCAAGGATGAAAAGTGACTGTACTAGGAAGGGGAGACTAGTGATCAGCAGATGGTAACAAGACAACTACTCAGTTTTGTAGCTTTCAGTTTCTTAACTTGGAAAGTGAACATATTAATTACCATATGAGAGTTCACATAATGAGCTGGAATGCTGTCTATAAGTTATGTTTTAAATATAAGATGGTTTGAGCAGTTGTGAGATCATTACTTATCTGTCTTGGGAAGAACAGATTAATGATTGTTCCTGGTTGGGCTGGTAAGAAGCTCCTCTAGAGCTGCCTACTGGATAAGGGGTTAGAAGGGAACCATCACACTGTCAGGCTGACATCTGAGCACTCACAAATCAAAGTCAGGCATGGTGAAACATTCTGGAAACCCAAAAGGTATTCCTGTGCTCCCCACAATAGGCCAGCAGATGGCTGCGCTATGGACCATTGGGCAGGAATGCCAAAGGAAAGTAGATGGATTCCTTGCTCCTGTTGACTTACTGAGCATGGGTTTAATGCTCCTAAATCTATCATCTCTGAAGAGAACACTTATGACACCAGCTGCTCCCAGATATGCAGAGGGAATCCTGCAGGAATTTCAGGCAGAGATAGAGCTGGTTAGTCAAGCCCAGCATATTCTGGCAATCAGAGAGGAAGTTTCATTCCTGCTGGGGTCATTGGTTCTAAGGGACTAGAGAATGTATTTCATTTCCCAAACTGAGGCAAGGGGACAAGGAGTAAACTGGATGCAGGTATACACCAAGACAGAAAACTGGGCCCTGGCTTGAATTCAGGTCTTTGGGCCCCCATTTTGAAAATTATTTTTATTGTCATATATTTCATTTCATAAACTACACACTCTGTCCTTTAAGCCAGCTAACTAACCAGAGTTCCATTGTCACGAGCAAGGCTAAATCACGATGTAGACAGAATCTGACTTAATAATAGGTTAGGTATAAAACCTACCAGACTTGAAACCCATCAGAGTCCCAGATGAAGCTACGGAGAGGTTAAGAGCAAAGATAATTTCAGACCAATCTTGAGTCAAAGTCATTTTCTACTACTTATGCCTTAACTTAGGCAAATTCTTTACCCTTTTGGAACAGATGAAAAGCATGGCATCTCAATAAATCGCAGGTGCTCAACAGATGCACATTAAAATGAGTTGTCCTTTGCTACCCCTCCTGGCTACACCTCTGATTTGTCACTCTTCTGTCTCCCTCATCATTTTTCAATAGATCTAGGTAATTTTGCCAGGCTCAGTGAGCAGAGTCTTCCATGAAGCAAAATACATCAGCATCTCTCTCTTTATTTTCATTGCTCATTCAGGTGAGATAATTCCATATTATTCCACCATGTCAAGTATACTGTCTAATTCAAGGTGAAAGTAAATATGGGAATGTGTAGGATATTCTCTGTCTTTTCTTTAATCCAAGATAGAGAGGGTTGGCCAATGTTCTTTTTATCTGCATAAGAACTCTGTTCCCTTACTGTTATTAATGCTGAAGCCAGAGAGATTGATTTATCACATGAATTCTTTCCACAAATAATTACTGATAATAATCCATAATAATTGCCTGTTTCTAGATCTCATAAATTCTAAGCTGGAAATAAAGTCGTAATAGATAGGCATGGTTCATAACTTAACTGGGGTTTACCATCTGGTAGAGAAAGATGACAGGTCATTATGCAAGAAATTGTCTAATATCTACTGTTACGTGTGACTCCATGGAGAAGTACAGGGTGCTTATTAATGACACCTGGGCAGGGAAGTCAGCGAGGTGCTCCTTAAAGTAATGGTGTTGTTAGCTAGTTAAGCCGCCATCTGTATTGCTGGCATCCCATACGGGCGCTGGTTTGAGTTCTGCTGCTGTACTTCCAATCCAGCTCCCTGCTAATGTGCCTGTGAAAGCAGTGGAAGATGGCCCAAGTGCTTGGACTCCTATATCCATGTGGAAGACCCAGATGAAGCGCCTCGCTCCTGGCTAAGGTTGGCATAGCCCTAGCCATTGTGACCATTTGGGAAGTGAACCAGCAGATGGAAGATCTCTCTCGCTCTGTCTCTTCCTCTAATTCTGACTTTTGAATAAATAAATAAATCTTAAACAAACAAACAAACAAAAAACCAGATGCAGCAAGACTGACAAAGAGCCCCCATCTGCTGGTTTACTCCTCAAATGCTGCCTTCTAGGGTGTGCATTAGCAAGAAGCTAGAATTGAGAGTAGAGTCAGGATTCAAACTCAGGTACTCTAATATGGGATAGAACCTGGTATGTCAATTGCCCACCCTTATTTTGAACTTTTTGAGGAGCCACCAATCTGTTTCCATAGTGACTGTGCCATTTTTTTTTTACATCCTCACTAACAAAGCACAAGTGTTTCAATTTCTCCACATCCTCAATAATGCTCATTTTCTACTTTTTGATAATAGCCATCTTAGCTGGCATACAGTGGTATCCGGTTGTGATTCTGATTTGCCATTCCCTGATGACTAAAGCTGTTGAGCATCATTTCATGTGCTTATCGGTGTATCTTCTTTAGAAAAGTGTTTAATTCCTCTCCCTATTATTAAGTTGGGTTGTTTGTTTTTATTGTTGAGCTGTAGAGTTCTTTATGTATTCTGGATATTAGTCCTTTTTGAGATATATGACTTGTAAATGTTTTATCCCATTCGATTGTTTTTTTTTTCCACTCTATTGAATGTATCCTTTGATGCCCATAAGTTGTTAACTAAAAAAAAAATGGTGCTGAAACAGGGCTGAAGGGTAAAGAGGAGGTTCTGGAATAGAGAGAAAGGACTGGGGGAAGAGTGATCTAGAGGGAGTGCCCACATGTGTGAAGGCCCCAAAGTGGAGGAAGCCTGGCAGAGTTCAGAGCTCAGAGCTCAGGTGTGGAGAGGGCACTGATGTCAGACTAGAGTGGAAGGTGGGCAGGGGCCACACCCCCAGGGGCATGTAGATCATGGTAAAGGGTTGCATAATTTTAAGAGGGTTGAGAAGCAGCATTCTGGAGAATGAGATGATCAGGGACTTTAGAGGCTAAATTCCCTGTACCCATCCATGCTTCACAGATTGAAAATCGAATTCAGAAAAAGATGAAGGGCTTTCTCAAGGTCAAGCTAGTAAGGAGCAGCATTAGATGTGAGCTAGATGCAGAGCTCTAGGTCAGATCCTCTTCCTACTGCCCCCATGGCCTCTTCCTGTGCAAGCTTTCTTTGAATATGTAAATGAAGACTTTGATTCTGCCAGGACAGGTAGATACTAACAGGTAGATGCTAACCCTGGTTTGTCCAAGGCTTTTTACATGATCATCCACAAGCTATGCCATTTCTTGGTGTTCATTTGTCAGGTTCTAGTGTGTCTTCCAGGGTCTGTTTCCCATCATTGGCTGAAGTAGAACAACTTTTCATTTCTGAGAAAAGGCACAGGTGGCTAAGAATGCCAGTTTCCTTATTCCTGCCGAATTAGAGGGAAGGCAGGAAGGAGTAGGCTGGACCTCTGAATCTTTCTGTGGCAGAGGCAGATTCTCGACTCTCTCTGGGAGACTCCTTCCTTCAAGGTGGGCTCTGCTGGCTTCTACCCAGAGTAACTTCTGCATTGGCAGAGGAGGAAGAAGAAGCACACTCCTTCCAGCTCCTAACTCCTTGTCTCTCACCAGCCTGAGTTCCCTTCTGGGCTCCTGCCTGACAAATCTCCCAACCCTGTGAGAGCTTGTTGGGACATTATTCTAGGTTCCACAGAGACAAATGTCCCACGCATTCCTCCTGGGGAGATGCTGTTCCCTCAGTCTCCTTGTCCCTTCTCCCCCACTTACCTCAGCATGGGCCACCAGACCCATTAATCTAACAGCATATTTATGGGGGTGGTTTCCATAGCTCTAGGCCTCCTGGTTTTTCTCAGGCAAACTAAAGAACAGAGCCAGTCTTCAAGACTCTCCGTTTCACAGGGTGATGCTGGCAGTCAAACAGGGATAGGGCAGCATTTTGAAAAGACAAGTGCTGAGCCAAGCTCAATATATTCTTATGTTTTAAAAACTGGGTCTGTTCACTAAACTCAGACTACTTTGCCTCCTCTAACTTAAGGCTGTTTTGGGCATGTGGATTCTCAGCCACTCTAGAAAGGCTTCCCTGAACTCCTTAGCCCCTGGGAATCTTGCTCCTCTCCCCTCCAGATGTACTTTTCTGGGCCAGGTCTCAGCACCTCTTGGGCCTCAGCTTCCTTGTCTGTGAAAGGAGTTCTACCACGTACCTCACAGGAAATCCAAGAGATGAAGCATTTAAAGAACCAGAGGCCATGTCTGGCACCTGCACTGTCACTTGGAGAATTGGTGGCTCAATCACCTGCTCTCCAGAACTGTGACCTCATGGGATGAATTTTGTCTCCCCAGCTCTATCTGGGCAAAGTCTTCCTGGGACTCTGTAAGCTCTTGTTAGGGAACAGCAGACCCTGAACACAAGACAACTTAGTAGGGAAGAGAGAATTAGCTAGGCATCCCCTGCCAGCACCTTCATTTTACGTGGTGGCAAGTTGGCCTACGACCAGGAAAGGGAGGAAAAACAGTTTGCTTGTCTGATCTCAGAGATCCCTAGCAAGGGAACACCAGCCATCTGTCCTCGGAGAAAGCAGCAAGAGGCTCTGGGTCTCACTGCCAAGACGAAGCAACAGGATAGGAAGCCTTCACTGGCTTCCCCTGCCTGTGCTTCATCTCGTACCTTCATCTCCATTTGCAATGAAAGAATTAACCCTGGAGAAACATGAGAGAGACTAGAAGGAATGGAATTTGAGATTCCCTGGGCATCAAAGATGTGCACCATTTCAAAACAACGAGCAGCACTTTGTTATCAAAGACTCTGGGTTATAGATTCAGCTTTGCCACTGATGTGTGTGTGTGTGTGTGTGTGTGTGTGATCCCAGCAAGGCATTTTCCTTCCTGGTGCTTAATTTCCCAGGGTAAAGGGTAAGATGGTTATATAAGATGAAAGATAACATTAATTTGGGTGTATTTTGTTAATCTGAAAATTGTTGCATAACATTGAAATTGCTTGCTATCGTTAAACAATTGAGTACTTTCAACTAGAACTTCAGGTTTTCCACCTCCCTTCAAAAACCAGCAGGTTAAGCAACACAGTGATGGGAGGCTGAAAGTCAGTAATGGTTACTGCCATTTACTTGGATATGCTCTTCAGTTCCCACAGACCCCACAGCGCTCTCTCAGTCTCCCCAGTGTTGAGGCTGTCGTGTATGTGTGTCATCATCATTATTCTTGATGTTTTTTCTGTTTTTTGGTACTCTCCAGAGCTACTGGTCACATTATTGGACAAACCTTTGTGAGCAGTTAAATTTGGGATTCTAGACCCAAGGATTGTGATAAAATTTCCTGATGTTTCTTGTTCTGGAGCAGGCGTGCTCCAGCTGTTCATGCTTGCCATTCAACATCAGTTTGACTGGGTGACCTTGAGCAAGGTCCTGAACCTCATGGATCCAGTGAGGAAAAACAATTGCACTGCACAGGTGCCTGGGAAGAGCTAGGCAAGGCAGTTTTTAAGAATCTTATCGCAAAGACCTGGCAGATTAAAGCAAGGTTTAGTCAATGGTGTTAGTAACATCATAAAATCTTAAAAACATTTTATGATGCTCATTTTTGTGCATCTAATCTTATTAGTTCCACTGTGTATACATTGATCCAAGCCCCAACATCCAGAGTTTGTCTTTGAAAGATTTCGCAGGATATTGTCTGAGATAATTTTGTGGATTACTTGTAGCTACAAAGATTTGTGACTTTCGCCAGGAGTCCAAAGGCAAATGCATAGAGGAATCAGACACAAATCATGGATAAGTGAGGTAGGCTAAGCCTGGGAGCCCATGTGTTTTTCTAACAACATCCAGATTTAGCCTTTTTTTTTTTTACAGGCAGAGTTAGACAGTGAGAGAGAGAGAAAGGTCTTTGTTTTTGTTGGTTCATCCCCCAAATGGCTGCTACAGCCAGCACTGTGCCAATCCAAAGCCAGGAGCCAGGCACTTCCTCCTGGTCTCCCATGGGGGTACAGCCCAAGCATTTGGGCCATCCTCCACTGCCTTCCCGGGCCACAGCAGAGCTGGACTGGAAGAGGAGCAACCGGGACAGAATCTGGCGCCCCAACCAGGACTAGAACCCGGGGTGCCGGCACCGCAGGTGGAGGATTAGCCTAGTGAGCCACGGCACCGGCCTAGATTTAGCCTTGTTCTAGTGCTGAGGGGCGCTCCCTGGAGGAAACATCACTGTAGGTGAGCCTTAGCTCTAAGGCTGCCTGTTTCAGCCCAAGTAGATCATCTAACACAGAAGAGGCTTCAGAAGTTTTGGAGTGGGGTTCTTAGAAAAAGAACTGTAAAGAAGAAATGTGACTTAGACAAGGCTACGGATGGCAGGGATTCTTTGGATGGACTGAACTCTGGCTATATTCATTTTCATGCCAAAATTTCCTTTTCATCCCTTAAGTCCCTTTACCTCTCAAGAATTCTGTGTCTCAACTTTCAGAGACCTATGGCCTCATTTAAAATGCTGTGAACAAAGGTGAAGCAAGCATCAGGTTCCCAGGCCAGTGAATTTTTGTTTTTACTTCTTCATTGACATGATTTAACCTTTGCTTCTGGCAACAAACATATTGCTCAAATAAAGTGAAGAGAAGATAGGGGGGTGGGAAAGCACAACAGGTCTTTTGGAAATGATTTTTCTGGAGGGAAAATATCCTTTCAGCCATTCTTCCCACCACACTCTATTAAATTCAGTTCTATGGGTGTTATTACCTAATGCATGTGAAAAGGCTACAAAGGCTATAAGAGAATTGCAACACTCCCACAGTCATGATAGAGTACACAATAGAAATAAAAGTCCAAGGTATGTAATATAAAAATATGGACTGCGGTCATACAGTTTTTCTGGATAAGTTTCTAAACTAAGGACTTCTAATCTGGATCCTCCACTTACCATATGACACCAGGTCTACAGACCTTAAGATATCACAGTTTCTGTGTCTATGACCAGACTTGCGGATAGTAAGAGTATATCCTTGTAGGGTTTTTAGGACAATTAAGTGAGATACCTCAAGAGTCTTGCATATATGACATCCAATATGGAAAGTATTACTACTGTTACAATTGGGACAACTACTACTCTACACTTAAAGTGTCTGTCATATGTTGACTGCCCAACATGTCGGAGTATTTCTTTTATTACAATTGTAACTACTGCTACTATCAATACCACAAAATACTGTGACTACTGCTTCTTTCCAACTCCTAATTATGTGCTTATATACCTCAACTAACAGGAAACTCAGTATCCACTGAGAAAGTGCATCCTTTTGCAGCATGTAAGATCTTCCTTGACTACAAATGAAATTTGTCTGTGTGGTTTGCAACATCTCCTCTAAGCTACCCCTTCAAGTCTTCAGGCTATCTTGAGAATCTGTTATATTTCCAGAATTAAGTAAGATTTGAATGGGTAGCTACAGAAAGAACAAAGAGTCGGAATTTAGAGATTTGTTGAAACACTGAAAGCAGTTCCTGCCTTGGTTGACTAGACCCACAGAGGACTCCTCAAAGAGGAGATGCCCAGGAATGCCCGTGTTAGATTTGCCACACGCTGACTCTCCTACCACTTCTGGCAGGCTTCCTCCAGAGCTCACCACCCCCTAAACACGCGGGTGTCCATTCTATTTCCTGAAGCTTCTCAGTTTTGATCAACTTAGGAACATTTGCACTTGAAGTCCCCTCTGCCTTGAATGTTCTTCAAAAGTATTATATGAGTATTAACCATTTATGAGTATTAACCATATATGAGTATTTACCATTTCCATGTTAGATCAAGTATCTCCTCCTCTGCCAGTCCCTGAGCACCTTCTCCAAAGGGTCTACCCATGTCCAGACCAATAACTCTCTTTCACATCACTCAATCTTATTTTTCCCTGTCCCTTATTATTATCTGAAATTACATCAATCAGTTATCTGCAGAACTGTTCATGTTGTACCTTTTCCCAACCTCCAATAAGAATAGGGATCTTGTCTATCTTATGGCTGTTGTATCCTCAGCTCCTGTAGAATATATGACATATTATAGGTACTTAATTAATACTTGCAGAATATTGGGTAAAAGGTATGAGCTCCTTCTAAGCCCAGCCATATCTGTGCATTCTCTATCACCAGGCACACAATCTTTCTTGCCCAGGAGGACAGCTGCTCTCCAGAGCGGGTGCCCTCAGGAGCACACAGAGACAGAACCTCTCTCTCTGAATGCAAACACCCAATCCTGACACTGAACAAATTGTTTTTGATTCCATGCAGTCCTTGGAAGCCAAATAGATTGTAACAGCACAGCGGAAACTGTCCGCCACCTGGTAATGAATTAGTTGTTAGCAGAGGTAGCGACACTCACAATCCCATTTGCAATCGCCAGGGCTCACAGCTGCTTCTCATTTTCATAATGTAAGAGAGGGAAAACAAAGAAAAGATGAACTTAATGTAGGGCAAGAAACCAAGATGGAGGCAGCCAAGACCGGGAGGAATTCGGCTCCTTTGTGATCTGCCTAAAGCTTGGAAAAGCAAGCTGTGGCCTGGCAAAGAAATCCTTTTCCATACATAGAGTTATTCAAAATTCATCCAAAATGATGTTAATATCTACCATGGACCAGTGTCATGTAGCAGTGAAATGCAGGTAAGCCAGATGGCTGGGTTCTAATCTTTACTCTTCCAATAATAGTGGTGTAACCTTAGAGAAGCTATTTCATCTCTGACTGTGTTTCTTTACCTGGAAAATGGCTCTAACTATCTCTCAGGGCTGCTACCAAGATGGGCTAGTATAACACATGAGCCAGTAAAAAAGCTGAGCATACCACAAGTGCTCTCAAACAGTTAGTGTTGGCCTTTATAATATCCCTGTGCGGTAGCCAGATCAGAGGTTACTGTCCATTTTCAAATATGAGGGAACACAGAAGTGAGGCTCAGAGAGGGAGCTCACATTGCCCAAGGTTACACAGAAGAAGGCTGGAATCATCTTCATTGCACTGTGTGAATTTCAGAAAGTTTTTTTTTTTTTTTTTTTTTTTTTTTTCACACAGGAATCGCCTCCACTCAAAGCAGAGGATCCCGGAGTATGAAGGTGCCCTGCCCAAAGCTTCTGGGGATCCCCTTTTAACTTAAAGCCAGGCTCAGAGTTTGTGAATTGTACTGAGTGCTTCTTTGGGATTCTAAGTCTGCCATCTTGCACATTTCTTCTCAGCTAGATTGTATGGATCCCAGATTTTAGAGTCTTGGTATTCTTGTGTGTGCTTCCCTAGCTGTTTGGCAAAACAGAGTTTTTGATGTTCATCATGAACACCTGAATGTGATGAAGTCCATTCCTGTCCTTCTGGTGTTACTGTTCAACCTTCCTTCTTAGAAAGTTGACATAAGACTGGGTAATCACAATGAGGTCCCACGTGAGTTTACAGGTGTCTCTTCCTAAAGCCTGATCTCAGAGGTTATGCTGACTTCTGGCTCAAAGATCTGGACCTGAGTTCCTTAGTGGCTTTGCTGTGAGAGACAACTATCTGTTATCTTATGTCCTGCCCTCCTGGCACCTGTATGAGAGCTGGCATTCTGGAATGGTGTTTCCCAAGGGAAGTCATGTCAGACAATACAAGAAAGTAATTCACCCCCATGGACTACAAGCCCAGATGCCTCTTATTGTTAAGCAGAAATGAGTGGAATAAAGACAACTCAGTTGAAACAAACAACAGTTCTCATTAACACAAAATAGGCAAACATGACCCTAATGAGAAAATCTGCTGTAATTGCTTGTTTGCAGACAAGATACCATACTACATTGTTCCTTTCAGGACACTATTAATCAAGTTCTTGGAGTTGGGGAGACTCATGCATTCTTTGTATACCTACTCTGGGGATCAAGGTCACGTAGCCATCAGGGTGGACTGATGATTCAAACCAGGTGGCACAGGTGTCAGCTGATGGAGAGGCTGGGCCAGGGGCAAGTGCGAGTGAGACAAGAGCTAGAAATAGATGAGTGGTGGGGCAGAGAGAGGAGGTCTGTAGTGGATGCCTTCTTCTTCTGGATGGAAGTGATAGGAAATACTGACTGGGAGCCAGATTGGAAAACTAGCCAGAAAAACTGCAACCAACAGTCAGTTGCCACAGGAATGAACTGTTCATGAAAAGAGAAAGAAACATCTAGCCCAGGGATTCTCTCAAAAGGAGATCCCTGAACCAGCAGCACAAGTATCATCTGGAACTTGTTAGAAATGCAAATTCTTGGCCAGTGCCGTGGCTCACTAGGCTAATCCTCCACCTGCATCGCCGGCACCCCGGGTTCTAGTCCCGGTCGGGGCGCCAGTTCTGTCCCGGTTGCTCCTCTTCCAGGCCAGCTCTCTGCTGTGGCCTGGGAGTGCAGTGGAGGATGGCCCAAGTGCTTGGGCCCTCACCCGCATGGGAGACCAGGAGAAGCCCTTGGCTCCTGGCTTCAGATCGGTGCAGTGCCAGCCGTGGCGGCCATTTGCGGGGTGAATCAATGGAAAAGGAAGACCTTTCTCTCTGTCTCTCTCTCTCGCTGACTAACTCTGCCTGTCAAAAAAAAAAAAAAATCAAATTCTTGTCTTTCCATCAGATCCACTGAGACAGAAATTCTGAATTGGGTCCAGCAAGCTCTGGTTTAACAAGTCATCCAGGTGACTCTGATTGACATGAAAAATTGGAGAAGCTCAGTGCAGCCCTTCAAGCCTGAAGTAAGAGCTGGGGTGAGGAGCCACAGGTATTCAGAGGCAGGAAAGGAATTAGATTCTGGTATGAAGTTGGAGCAGCCTCCATGTCGCAGAAACACCATTCACACACTAAGGAGTACAGGAGATGATTTAAAAGAATTAAAAATTCTGAGTATTCACCAAGTACTAGAGTCTACCTAGCACTTCCCCGTAGGGTCACTTAATCATTCCAACAGCCCAGGGTAGTGTGTTACTATCTTGTCTTTCTGAAGATTTGGCAAATGAGAGTTTTCAAGCTTAGCAGAATCGAGTGGCTGAGCCCAGAGATAATCAGCTGAGTCCAAAGTCCCTGATCTTTCTGCTTTTTTGGACGATGCACCCTTCACTTTCAGTGTATTTCAGTGTGATCCTTGACAATAAGGTCTGCCTCCAGCAGACAACTGCACATATGTAATGTCCATTTAGCATGCCGAACACATCTTTGGTTATATGCACAACAATTTATGCACACTGTGTTGTCCACAATAATATATTCCTTTTGAGGTAGCTTTGCAGATTTCCCTTGCATTGGGTTTTAAAGACCAGGAAAATATTTTAGGATATTTCAGGGAGTGAAATGGGTTGTTAATACTTTATGTTTTCATGTAAAGATGTTTTAAAACAAAACAAAATATCCTGCAATCTACCACCACCTTGTTTTGTAATAGAAAAGGCATTTGTACAACAGAAAAGGAACAAAGACTTAAATAAGAGTCCCATAAAATATACATCTTGTTTTGCTATATTGGCTTCATTTTTCTTATTTGCCTCAGTTACAAAAAGACTTATTCAAATAATAATGCAATGATTCCTAAATATAAATCCACAGATTGGGGTTTTATGGAAGCTTTCCCAATCTAAAATTCTACTTTCGGTGAGTAACAGTGGTACATTTTTACAAACTTAGCAGTCATTTTGTTGAACCACTCCATCTCTGAGGTAACCACAGCAGGTCTTACTTAAAGATAAATAGATGGAGACCACTATCAAGTCTAGATCCTAACCTAGGCCACTGGACCAAACCCAGTGAGGTTTTCAGCACATGACAATGACTATTTAATTTCCACAGAGCTGGCTTTGTTTTATAATGTTGAGCGACTGTTGCTAAGTAGCTAATAGAAAAATTGGCTTCGGTCCTGAAAGTTCTACAGCATGATCACAGCTAACAAAATTTCATCAATCAAAATGCCAGACGTGTACCTAAAGAGGCTCCTCGATTACTGGGCAATCAAACCCAGGGAAAAGAGGAGGAAAACAAGAGGATCTGAAGAACTCCCAGCTTAGCCCCTTCAGTTAACCAGGAGAGAGGGACGGGGTTTGGATGAAAGCTTCAGAGTAACCACTAGTGCTTGATGGGTAACATGGCGTTGACAGTGCTACACATTTTCACTTCCCACTCCACCATGTGAAACCCAACCTCAGGGAAAGGAGGCTGGGGATGACCCTTCTGCCGCAAGCCTCACCTTCCTGCTGTGGTTCAGCTACCTGGAATGAATTCTGAACAAGGAACACTCTGAGTAGCCCATCCAGGTTCCATACAATGAAAGAGCAGACCACTGCCCGATGAAAATGACGGGGGTTTCTTAACCTCAGCATTACTGACATTTTGGACCAGATAATTCTTTGTTGTAGAGTTTTTTCTTGTACTTGGCAGTATCCATTGCTTCTCCCTAAATACTAGTAGTTCTTCCCCCATCCTGAGTTATATAACAGTAAAAAAAATGTCTCTGGGTATTGCCCTGTATCCCTTGGTAAGGAAAAGAGGCAAAATCACCCCTAGTTGAGAACCATTGTGCTAGACTGAAAAGAGGGAAGGAAAAAGGCAATTTTTTTTTAACAAATGGATGAGATGACTCTGTGTGGAAGCACTGTGTACACTTCTAATGACCTTCTAAGCTCTGGAATTCAATAGGTGATGTGTGTCCCATGAGCTGTACCTCAGTTAAGTAAATAGTTGAATCCTTGAGAGATCCTAAGCTGACATTGCTAAGACCAAATGTGTCTGTTCACTGTTTATCCAAAGACAGTTCTGCCAAAAGACAGTAAATATTTCCCCTGGACTTCTGTCAACTATCAGGTGGATTTGATGGGTGATCTTTGACTTTCAGGGCAATACTTCCTCTAGAGATCTGAAGGAACTTACTACATCACAGATATACTGGAGTTGCAGTCAGGAAATTGTGTTTTAAAATGAATCAACAAAGGTTGTTGGACACTAATGTCCAAATCCTCTAGCTAATGCTAAATGAAAGGCACTAGTTACAAAGATAAATCAAGTGTTACCAGAGAAGACTATTCCAGGTGTTGTCACCAGCTTCACTTTCAAGCACAGTATAATTTAGAAAGCACCCATTGTACCAGTAAGAGGATACAGTTTAATACAGTTTTACTGAATGGAGTTTTAGGAATGCTGTAGTTTAGAATTAAAAGAGTGAGTTACACAGAGAGGCTGGCCCAGAAGGTTGGAAAATTTATTTGTGCTTAATAGATGAGTTGCTTTACAGAGGCCTATATGGAAGACTTTGTAATCCTGTTAAGTGGGGCTCCTCCAAGACAAGGTTTCTCAAAACATAATCTGAAGATGCTTTATCATTACCATTTAGGAACCTTGGTATGGAGCACATTTTTAGACCTCATGCTAGGAATTCTGATTCAGTAAATTTAGATTCCAACAGCTAGAATTTTTACTAGCATTCCTTGCTTTTTCTACCCTGAGGCTCTAAGGAGTATGTATTTTTCGAAGTTCTCTGTCTTCAAGGAACTTGCAGTTTTTGGAGAAAACTAGCATGCAGTAAAGTTGATGGTAGTTGCTAATAATTTATCTAGTCAATAAATAATCGTTGAACTGCCTAACATGTGCCAGGTATCGTTTCAGATGCTAGGGATCCAGCAGTGATGATGGCAGTAATGTATAATATGTTGGTGACTCTAGCTTGTTTCTATGTTGTACTTATATAACATCCTTATGAGGTAAATATAATCACTTGCATGTTACAGGAAAGGAGCAAGACACCAAGGAAGTGGTTGATCTGCTCAGGGTCTCAAGTACAGTAAATATTAAACATGAAATTTAGACCAACAGCTATTGGATGCTGTATTCCATTCTTTCCATCACAGTAGCAACATGAACATAAAAAGATAAAAAGATGTTAAAATCATTCCATGTTTAATACCAAATGAGAAGTGCAGCTCTGGAATACTGAGGAAGTTTAGTTAGTCCGAATTATATAATTTCCTGCTGTAGTGGGGAGTAGACTTACTGCAGAAAATGGTGAAATTCAGGTAAGAAAGAAGCATTTGGGGAGAAGAGATCATACAACAGGAATAAAGTAAGAATATTCAAGGTGAATTTTAGGAACAGGAAGTGGATCTTTTCAGTTAGAACAGAGGCAAAGTTTTAGAGTGGAGTGGGAGAAAAAGTCCAGAGTAGATCAGAACTGGATTATAGAGTACTCTCAGAGTCTGTACTGTAGGCAGTAAGACAGTGGGGAGTCATGAGAGATGATATGCTGAGAAAGATATTTCGAAACCAAGATGGATCAGGTAGTGATCTGGAAGATGGATCTTTGGAAGGCAGACCAGGAACAAGGTAATCAAGTGGCAAATAATTATCTGAAGAGTTACTACTGGAGGCAATTCATTAATTAAGGGCAATTACAATGTAATATTTAAGGAGTTTTAACCATGTTTAGTAAAATTCCATCTTACTAGAAATTTACATAGCTTAAATAATTTGATCCTCAAAAATTCCCTCTAAGATAACACAAGGGCTGTTCACAAGGCCCTGCTGGTCCATTTAGTCATGGCATGATTCCACCTCCCTCACACCTTCAAAAGTCTGCCTGCCTCATAACTTGCTTGGCCATTGAACTGAGAATAGAAATTATGTCTGTTACCTCTGGGACGAAGCCTCAGAGCCAGGGCGTGGTTTGTCACATATGTTTCTCTGCCAGGGTGCTTCTGGAAGGCATTTCTCTGGGCCGGGGTCCCTGAGTGATCATGAGCAACACTGCCCCCATCATCCTTTGCTGCATGTGTAATGTGAGTGAGATATCAGTTCACATTGTATCAGCCTGCTGCAATTTAATGTGTATTTGTTACTGTAGTATACCCTGGTCTGTCCTGATTGATAAAAGCAGTTCCTGATTAAAAATATGAGCTCTGTAGTGAGACTACCTGAATTGGATGTCCTTACTCCATCACGGACAAGTCTGGTAAATCACAATCTCCCTTGCCTCCCCTCTCTCTCTCCTTTTTTAAATTAATTAATTATTTTATTGGAGAGAGTTAAAGAGAGAGAGGGGAAGACAGAGATCTTACATCTGCTGGTTCATTCCCCAAATGGCCACAATGGCTGGAGCTGGACCAGACCAAAGCCAGGAGCCAGTAGCTTCTTCTGGGTCTCCTTTGTGGATGCAGGGGTCCAAGGACTTGGGCCATCTTCTGCTGCTTTCCCAGGTGTGTTACCATGGAGCTGGGTCAGAAGTGGAGCAGCCAGGTCTCAAACTGGTGCCTATATGGGGTGTGGGTGCTGCAGGTGGTGGTTTTACCAGCCATGCCACAGGCTGGCCCACATCACAATCTCTCTGAACTTTATTAATTTCATTCTCAAAATTGGAGTAACTACAGTGGCTACCTTGCAGGACCCTGCGTTACATGTGATGTTATTGGCAGTATTCTAAACTTTTATGTGTGCTATCTGGTTTAACCTGATAGCACATTTGCAAAAATCCATTTTTGCAAATGAGCAAACTGAAGCACAAACAGGATTATGGCACTTGCCAAAGGTGAGCAATTACTGGGGCCAGGATTCAAACCCAATGCAGTTTAATTCTTGAGTTGTTGTGCTTTTTTGCTGGCAGTGTGTGGGAGCACTGAATTCTCATACACAATAATTACAGTATCGTTTTCTCCACTGGGCAGGATAGGCATGGTGTTTGGGTCCTACAGTCTTTTGAAGGGCAGATGTAAAAATTATTCCTGGCCAGATAAATAAATATGTTGACTCTGAAATATTAAAAGCAAACTATAAAATCAAATTAATAGATATTTAAATGTCTATAAGACATGTCATTATGCCAATGAGTCCACAGCAATAACACATGAATTAGATTTAGTGTGCGATGTGGGCTCATTCTAATATCTTTGGTATAATGAAGGAGATGGGACTTGTAAGACTTGCCTACGGCCTAATATGTGCCTTAAAATGACCCCCTAAATGGAGCTCAATAAATGTTAGGCCTCATGTTTTTTCATTATCATCTTGAGATGCATCCAGCAGAGCGACATCTGAAAACTGCTCAGATTTTTCAGCGAAGCTGAAGTTGGTCCCCTGAGCTACTCCCAATGGCTCTCATCAGCTCATCACTGAGGCTGGCTCTGTCCAGACCCAGTCAGTCACACGACTGAGCATCTTCTCTGTGACTAGATCTTCCTGATCTAGTGCCTCTCACTCACCGATCTGTAATCGGAAGTTGTAGCTCCATCAAAGGGCCCCCAGGCTGCTGATGGTTAGGAGTAAAGTTAAATGCAGTGCACCTCTCACCTTCGGAATCTGCAGCCCTTTGACTCCACCTCTGCCTCCTAGTTTGTCTCCCTGGTCCCTGGTACTTTTCTTCAGTTGATGGCATGTGAGTCACGCTGCTTACTCCTTTCTTGCAGAAGGCTGGCTCTGCCTCTTTAACCTTGACCTGCCCTCAAGGG
The DNA here is from genome assembly GCF_964237555.1 of Oryctolagus cuniculus. Lineage (NCBI taxonomy): Eukaryota > Metazoa > Chordata > Mammalia > Lagomorpha > Leporidae > Oryctolagus > Oryctolagus cuniculus. The sequence continues at coordinate 40,473,955 of NC_091437.1, read as the reverse complement.
TCTGCTGCTGAGCCTGGATAATTGGGTGAACTCAGTAGATGAAACCTGGAAACACTCTCCCTCCTAGAGAGCAGGCTCTCAACTCCTGCTCCCTGGCCCTGACGTCTGTTCCCTTTCGGATTCCACCCATCTCATCATCCTGACTTACGGAACCTCCACAGTTAGGTGCAGCGACCTGATACTTCAGAGAGCAGAGAAACCTTAATTCAAACCCTTACTCTACTACTTCCTGAGAGGTGTCCTCTGTAAGTTACTCAATCTCTGTTTTTGTCACCCACAAATGGAGGTCCAAAATCATACCTGCCTCACAGAGATGCCTTGGAAATACATGGGATAAGCCTGTGAAAAACAGTGGGCCATATAATTGCTCAGTAGATGGTATCTAGTAATAGTAATATTTGTGTTGCTGTCATTAACTCTTATATTTGATTTTCAAACCCTTGTACTCGTGCGCAGCACGTGAGTTGAGAATCCCAGTTCCAGTTCCGTGGAGGAAGCAGGGAGTTGAGCAGGTTGAGAGAATGCCCCCAGTGACAGCTTATGAGGGGCCTGTGGAGCCTCAGATCTAGAAAACCTGTTCTTTCCAGCCTTCCTTTTTTCTGGGCACACCTTCCTTACCACATCTTCTTTATCAGTAAGCCCCCAGGAAAGGCCATTTTGATGGTATCTTGGTTTATTTCTCCAAATTCTGTAACTGGCCTCATGTGCCTTGTCTTTGATCAGATCCGCATTGTGTTTTCTTCTTATGCGCCAAGCTCAGCCCACAGAGGACTGCAGAGAACCTTGAATCCAGCAATTTTTGAATTGATAAATAATTTGCGTTTGTCCAGCAAGGCTGCACCGTGGGTGGTGCTGCTTTGGTCTGGGCCCCCTGAGAGAGTTAGCAACTTGTGGGCCAGCATATTCATCTCTGTGCCCTTCAATTGCTCTGCAAGGTAGATGAGCTGAAGGTTGAATACACAAAATAAACAAATGACTGGAGAGTTTGAAGGAAATAAAAGGAAATAACAGTCATGTTTTCTGAAGCAGCTAAGTTGGGAGCCTGGAAGCCTCGGATCTAGAGGTTTTGTTACATTAACCAGCATGATACTTCTAGCAGAGAGCCTGGCTCCATTGGGCTTCTCAGGACACATTACTACTATGAATCTCCCAGGCCATGAGATCTCTGGCCAATCTCTTCAATAACCAGACAGATTCACAATAATTTTACTTCTACTCTACTTTGCATTGCCTGCAGAGATTATTAAGAGAGGAAATAAAATATTAAAGAGAAAATAAGAGCTTATTAGTATGTGAAAATGCTCCCAAATTGTAGCCAATTATGTTGTTGTTAATTTTAGTGATTATTCTTATTGTTGTAAATTGACCTTCACAAGTTGCAATTGGGTCTGCCATGAAGTGTGTCTATTACTAAAAACCAGTCAACTGAATTTGGAAAAGGGCAACTTGGAGATGGTTTCTGGCTTGGAAGCCCCTTCTGATTGCCTGATGGAGGACATTTCTTAACGTTGATGGGGTCGTGGACTTCACCCTGCTCAGATCAGCTTTCTTCATAGAGGATAAACATCTGGGTGATATTTACATGTTGCAGATCTCAGGGCCAGGGGCAAGCAGGGGATTGGGATCAGTTCAGGTAACAATGTGGTTCTTCAACTGTGGATCTGAAAACCATCCATGCTCACAGAGATCAAACTGAGATTTCAGTTATAAGAAAAATTTTACGTGTGCTCCAAGTCACTGTCTCACAGAAGTCATCAAGCAGGCAGTGGTTTTCAGACCACCAGGGTGAACATCCTCCATCATCTGGAGTGCTTGTTCAAACAGTGCCGGGTCCCACTCAGAGTTTCTGATTCAAGAAGTTGAAGAGCATTCCGATTGGCATTTCCAGGAAGCTTCTGGGTGATGCTTACACTGCTGATCCAGGAAAATCGCACTTGGAGAACCCCTGGCCTAGGACTTACGGGCATGGACTCTGGGATGGAGTAAGGGTGCCCAGGTTAGAATCTGACTCAGCCACTTAACAGCTGTCCCTTTGACCCAGGGCTTTGTACCTCTCTGCATCTCCATTTCTGCATCTGTCGAATGGATTGCTATGTAATTTAAATGTGATGATACCAGGGATAGTGTGTGGCATAGTGAGAAAAAGCCACTATGGGTACTGGTTCATGTCCTGGATGGTCTGCTTCTGATCCAGCTCCTTGCTAATGGGCTAGGAAAAGCAGTAGAAGATGACCCAAGTACTTGGGCACCTGCCACCCACGTGGGAGACCCAGATGACGCTCCTGGCTTTATCCTGGCTCAATGCTGGCTGTTATGGCCATTTGGGGAATGAATCAGCAGCTGGAAGAGCTCTGTCTCTCCCTCTTCCTGTAGCTCTGACTTTTAAATAAATAAATAAATATTTAAAATAAAAAAATATGATAATATTAACTCATACGATCGCTATAGGAGTTATAGGAAAAAAACGAAAATATTTTGTATAGTGCTGAGCACGGACGTGCTCAGGGTAGCCGCTATTATTATCATGTATATATGTTTTGTTATATTTCTTACTTTGTAATTTCTATTGTCATCTCAGTTTCCCTTTTTAGATCACGGGTAGCTTCAGGGCCATGATCCTGCCTTGTTTATTTCTCTATCCCCAGATTTTAGGTCAATGCCAGGCAGAAACATAGAATACACTATAGTAATTTATTCATTCACTCAGTTACTTTTTCATCCAATTGATAAATGTCAACTGAGTACTTAGTCTGTGCCAGGCCCAGGCTAGGCCTTGGGAATAAAATGAACAAAAAACAGACCCTGTATTCATGGAGCTTACATTGGGTGAGTAAAAGAGACGTTAACTAATACAAGTAAATTGGCAAAATAGTAATTATGAAACATGCTTTGAAGGAAATAAAACAGAGGAACAGAGAGGCCGGAACAGAGGGCAGTTAAGGATTTGCTTTTGGTCAAGAAGCTTGCTCTGAGGAAGTCAACAAGTGAACCGGGATTGGATTTGAATAATGAAATTGTGCCAACCATGAGATCTAAGAGCTTTTCCAGGCAGAAGAGACCCCAGTGCAAAGGCACTGAGGGAGGAAGCAGCTGGGCATCAATAAAGAAATCACGGGAGGCCTGGAAGGCTGGGTTCTAATTCCAAGAAGGGGAAACAAGAGGTAAAGTTAGAGGGGGACCTTGGAGGACCTTGTAGACCAAGTAGGGAGTCTGCATTTATTTAAGCAGGATAAACAACACGATCAACTCAATACGTTTAAAAGTTGTTAGTCTTTGGGTGTGGTACATGGCCTGGAAGGAGGTAAGAAGATAAATTAGAAGGTTAATGTAGTGATAAAGGGAAAAGATAATGGTGGCAATGGAGACTTTTAAAAAGTGATTTTGGACTCAAAATTTATTTCGTGGCTGGAACTGACCTGCTGATGAATGAGATTGGGGATTTGGGAGAGAAACAGGACTATTCTGTGAGCTTAATGAACATATATCCAGCTGAGATCTCTTTACAAGAAGCTGCCACAGCTCCTTAGCTTCCCATCTGCTCACGTCCCCTCTTTGTTTTCCTCACCCAACATGATCCCTTCCTTTCTTAGGGCCCAGTGGCCTTTCCAAGGCTTCTGGAGGGTCCCTGCTCTGTTTTGCCAAGCTCTACTGTGGAGAAGCTCAAATGTCTGGTTGCCCACAAGAGAGAGGGAGGCAAGTCCTCAGGGAGAGGGAAGGCATTAGTAGAGAGGCCAGTCAGCAGGCAATGGCTAATAAAATAAAGCCATGCGGGCACTCTGGGGATCTAGGATGCTGGCAGGAAACTGAAAACAAGTTCAGTTGAATATTAAGAGAGAGAGCGACAGAGAGAGAGAGAAAGAAAGAAAAATGTTGTCTTGTTAATTTGAGCCCCCGGTTCTGATGGGAATACAAAGACCATGAACAAAGCAGAGGACATCTTCCCGGCTGGTGTTTCCAGGGTTATTGAGCACAATGTATTCTTTGATGGATGTTAGAAATAAGGAAATCTGACCCTAGGGCCTGCTTTCCTCCTTCCTTCTGCATCTCTCTCATACTCAGTCTCTCTTCATTTATCACAAATCCCAGGCTCTAACCATTGAGGCCAAGCTGAATTTTTTATTAATTTTCCCCAAAATATGACCATGCATGTTTCTGTTAGTAGAATGATTTTTCTTCAGCCTTAGCTCGAGATTGGTTTTTGTGTTTGATTTTTGTTTTTTCATTTTATTCTTTTCTCCCCCCTAGTTGGAGTGGGAACATGGAAGCACTAGTTCAGGAAGTATCCATCAACCTTATCATCATACTCTCCCATGCTGCCCACGTGTTCCGATACATTCAAAGTACATACACGTTGCTCTCTCATGATGGGAAATTGGGAAGCAGTCACCCTTACTGTTTTCCAAGATCACATGCTGTCTAGCTCACTTGATTCCAGAAGTAAAAGAGAACTCAAATGAGAGTCCACCCCCAGAGCATGGTAGTTTCCAAGCCAAGGTCACAAATCCAGTCAGCAGTGCACCAAAAACTCAAATCCACATCTTTGTACACTGTTGGAATGCTGTGGAACCCTTTAGAATCATCTTCAAACTTTCTAACCATTTGCTTATAAGTCAAGTTAAGTAAACCATGGCTCTCTTTTCTCTTTCCCCTTAGGTTACAGTGAGGATCAAGTGAGATTCATGGGTTGGTACATATGACAAATGGTAAGCATTTTTGTTTTCTTTGTCTCTCTCCCTTCCTCCCTCCTTCTGCCTCTCTTGCTCTCTCTTTGAGAGGCAGAGGAATTTCTCATCCATTGGTTCACTCCCCAAATTCCCATAACAGCTGGGACTGGGCCAGGAGCCAGAAACTAAACTTAGGTTCCCTATGTGGGTGGTAGAGACCCAATTATTTGAACCATCACCTGCTGCCTCCCAGGTTGTGCGTTAGCAGGAAACTGGAATCAGGAGTGCAGCTGGGACCCGAACCCAGGCACTCTGATATGGGATGCAGATGTTCAAAAGGGCTGTCTCAACTGCTGTGCCAAATACCCACCCTGAATATTTCTTTTTACTTTAAGATTGAAAATGAAAGAAAATGCTTACCTACCAGAAATAGATATAGTGACTTACTGTTTGTTCAGCAATTCACATTTTTATCTATCAACCATTTTTCAGACACTTTAATACTTATTGAAAGCCATGTTAATTTGGCTAAAAATTGGTTTAAAAAGATGTCAACCCCAACCCTGGGGAAATGTGGGATCCAGCAAGAAAGTCTTTTTCAATTTAATTTTTATTTTAATTGCAAAATAATTATATATATTTGTGGGGTACAATGCAATATTTTAGTATATGCATATATTATGGAATGAACAAATAAGGCTAATTAGTGTATTTGTCAGTTCACATACTTATTTATTTGTAGTGAGAACATTTAAAATCTCTTTTAGCAATTTTGCAATTCATACTATATTGTTAGTAACTATTGTGCAATAGATCATTAGAATTTATTCTTCCTGTATAACTAAAATCTTGCATCATTGGACCAATATTCTCCCTTTTCCTGTCTGTTTACCTCCCCAGCCCCCTCAACCTCTAACTATTCTTTTCTATACTTTTCTGAATTCAGCTTTTTTAGATTCCACATGTAAATAAGATTGTGTGACATTTGTCTTTTTGTGCCTGGCTTATTTCACTTAGCATGGTAGCCTCTAGATTCATCCATGTTGTTGCAAATGACAGCAGACTTTTGTTCTTTGTCAGGCTGAATATATTCCACTGTGTGTATAAATGTCATTTTTTGATCCATTCATTTGTTAATGAGCACTTCAGTTGTTTCCATATTTGGGTTATGGTGAATAATGATGCAGTGAATGTGGGAGTACAGACACCTTTATGACCCACTTATTTCAATTCTTTTGAGTATATACTCAGAAGTGGGGTTGCTGGATCACACTGCCATACTGTTTTCCAAAATGGCTATAACTTGTCAAAGAATGAGAGGTGATTTTCCTCTGTATCCTTGCCAGCACTTACTATCTTTCATCATTTGGTAATAGGCAATCTAACAGAAGGGAGGTGATATCTTACTCTGTATTTTTCTGATGATTAATAATGTAGAACTTTTTATATATGTATGTGGCTATCTGTATATCTTCTGAGAAATATCTATTCAGATCCTTTGCCCAGTTTTAATGGGGTTGTTTTGTTGTTAATTACAGTTCCTATAAAAATCCAAATGTGATCCTTTACATAAATGGAAAAATTCTCAAGTTCATGTAGGACCACACAAGACCCCAAATAGGCAAAGCATTCTTGAGCAAAATTAAAGCTAAAGGCATCCTTCTACTTGACTTCAAAATGTATTGCAAAGCTATAGTAATCAAAGCAGCATGGTACTAGCACAGAAACAGAGACCTTGTCCGATGGAATAAGAGAGGGAACCCAGAAACAAACCCACACTTCTTTATTCCATTGTTTTTTGACAAAGGTGTTGAGAACACACAATGAGAAAATGGCAGTCTTTTCATTAAATCATGTTGGTAAAACTGTCTATATGTAGAAAAATGAAATTGAATCCTTATCTCATTCCTTATGTAAGAATCAAGCACAAATGGGTTGGATGCTTTAATGTAAGCCTGAAACTGTAAAACAACTAGAACAAAACATAGGACAAGATGATTTCTTGCATGTGGCCCCAAAACAGGCTATGAAAGTCTTCTAAAAAAATCTCATCACAACATGATTGTATGAGCAATTATGTTTGTAGAAAAGAACAGTGTTACTCCCTTAAGACTGTGGTGTTCACCACCCTGAAATCTGTGGCTTTTCACTTGCATCATAAAGGATGACAAGGAGTGTCTTAGGCAGGCATATCCAAGGCCTTGAGGTTTGTAGTGTTGAAGAAAATAAGGTGAGTATTTACTGGATGCAATAGACTCTATGCTCAGCATTTCACTAATAATTTTACATTTCATGTATGGAAGACAATTTATGATAGGCACTGTTGTTAAATCATTTTGACAGCTATGAAAACTGAAACAGAATTATTACATAATTTTGCCCAAGGATTTGTGGGTGAGAAGTGGTAAATGTGGGACTCATGTGATACTTGATACCGAAATCTGGGTTCATAATTAGTACTGTGTGAGCTCTGTTCAACAAGGAAACAAGAAGGAACAAAGACTGAAAGTAGTTAGGGTCATGGAAGGGAACTCAAATGTAGAGAGAAATAGGGAGTTGTCCAAAGATCACAGCTAATAGGTGACAGATACGAAGCTGAAGCCCACTGACTTCACACAAATTGAGAGACCAAGGTAGAGAGTGTCAAAAAATTCGCCCCTCTTCCTGAGACACACCAAGCACCCTGTGCTTGTCTCCACTGCTCTTTTTGTGTTAGGTTTTCCCCAGGATCTCCGTTGGTGGGGGACTTCAGAGAATTTGTGGATGACACATGTGCATAATTTCTTGATTTAGCGAGATGAAGAGGAGTGGGAAAAGGTTGGGCAGAGGGCCAGTCCATAGTAGAACTATCAATCTTAGGTTTTGTCTACGGATTCCTTCTAGTTCCCAAATGCATCCCCCTACTACCTTTTTGATTAAGTTTCTGATTCCTTACTATTCACCATTTACATTCCTTCACTTTTGGAGGAAACGCCTTGGTTACCAACTGTATCAGGCACTTCGGGTTGCCTTCCCAAGCCACCATAGAATAGGCACTTTCTACACAGCATCAGTTGTGTCCACACAGCCTCTTCTTGGTGCATGTGTACCAAGACTGTGCAAGCTCTCTGGGGCAGTCATCCCAATAATCCCATCATGAGGACTCCTCACTCATGACTTCATCTAAACCTGATTATTTCCCCAAGACCCCATTTCCTAATGTCATTGGATTGAAGGTTGGGACCTCAAAAATATCAATTTGGGGTGGGCACATATCAGTCCGTAGCATCAGCCCATAGACTTAGTGTCATGCTCAGAAAGGTGGGTCTTTGTTGCTAAGGGATGCTGAAGAGGTAAGTTTGAATCCAATAGATAACTGTTTATCAACAGTGCCACAGGTGCTGCTGGGTCATTAGGTGGAGGTGGTTGGGTAGTCTTTGAAAGAGTCAGGTTTATTGGAAAAGTCCCAGAACCAGATAAAGAGAACCCTCACTACTGATAGCCAGTCCATGCTCTCAAGGTAGGCTCTGTCATGGTGAGCCAACCAATTCCTGTGTCAATACCTCTGTCAAACAATACCTGCTGGTTATTGGTCTGTCACACAGAATAAAGGCCATCTTTTCCCATCGAGGGCCATATAGAAGTTTGGGTTGAAGACTCACCCACACTCAGTCTAAGATTCCTTCTCAGAGTTTCCAACCATTCCTAACTGGAAATACTTTCTATAACTTTACCTTTGGCCATCTAAACATGCTCTGTGCTCATTGCACAAATATTTCTCTAACTTTCCTATAAAGTACTATGTCTCAAGGCAAAGTAGGATCAATCACCAGATTTCTTTCTTTCTTAGGAAAGAAATATATTTTTTTTGAGAGGGTGAGGGAGAGGGAAACAGATAATGATTTTCCATCTGCTGGTTCATTTCCCAAATACCCACAACAGCCAGGGCTGCAAGAACTAGGAATGGAATCCAGGTCTCCCATGTAACAGTACTCAAGTACTCAAGCCATCACCACTGCCTCCCAGGGTCTGCATTAGCATGAAGCCTGTAATTAGAAGCCAGAACCAGAAGTTGAACCCAGACATTCCAGGATGGGACACAAGTACCTTAACTGGTGTCCCAATCACTAGGCCAAATGCCTGCACCAGATTTCTTTACAGTGTCTGTATGAATAGACATGATTCTACCAGATAAAAGCCTGGTCCAAAATGAACATTTCTTCCCTAAGGCACAGCAAACTCCGTACCCAATCTTGTCACCTTCCTTACTATATCTCAGCATCTCCTCCTCAGCCTCTCTATGAAAACTGCCTTTTCAATTTTTGATATTTATGTTCTATGTTGCTTTAAAAATAACTTGTTTTTAACCTGCCTCTTTTTGAAACAAATTTGGGGCTGGTTTATTTATTTATCTAACAGCAGTACAGAGGCTGGGTGTTAGATCCTAGGTGGATGTCAGAAGGTAGGTTCTCAGAACTGGCTTTGCAAGGATGAGAAAAAGAAACACAGCAGCAAGGCTAGTCTGCCAATTTGGCAGGTGTTCGTACCAAGTCTGCCAGCTCTTTCTGAAAGCACCAGTAATTTCTTGTTCTGGGCACAACTGTTTGGAGTATTGGCACAAAAATTTTCTAGAGAGCCTGGAAGAATGGAAGGAGGACTTGTTTGATGCTCAGAAGTCCCATGTTAGAATCATGACCACACCACTCATTGACTGCAAACAATCCCTTTGTACTCTACGGGCCTTATTTTCACCATGTGTAAAAAAGAATTCAACTAGGCATTGACTCTAACAAGATAATACTAGGCAGTAGAGCAAAAGGAAGAGCTTGGAAACATGGACTTTTTATAAACAAGATGCATTAACACACAAAGATTCTCGAAATCCCAAAAAATAACATCTCGGCCTCTCACTTGGCTTGACCAAGCTATGGCCAAGTTTATGACCATGCAACTTTCCCTCATCACTTTCAGACCCAAGGAAAACCTAGTTACATCATAAAAACACCAAAGTTAATGGGAAGCATCAACTGGATGAATTCCTAAAGCCCTTCAAGAACCAAGGCTTTGAAATTCATTATGCAGACATGGGGATATTTGGTGTTATTTGACATCCGGTAACTTTATTTTTGTGGAGGATTAGTCTAATAACTGCTAAATAAAATCATCCTTATTTTCTTATAAAAGGATCTTTGGAATATTAACTATGGAACTTTAACTTATCATTCTGCCCCTGAAATACTTGTTCCGGCCTTCAAAACTTCTCCTATTCTGAAATCAGCCTGCTTCTCCAAATGTATCTTCAAGGGCTACTGAAATCCTCATGCAAATCTCCAAATTCACCAGGTTAACTCTCCACCAGTTCCATGATCTCTTCTGGCTATTTCACCCCAACCTTCACATTCCGATCTACAACCTTAGACAGTCTGTTCACAAGGACCCCTGGGTTTGCAGGATACTTGTGATCAAGTCAGCATTAAATAGAATCAACACAGTCATCTTTCTAAGGCAAAGAATCTGTACAGCACATTCCAGAAACTGTCTCAATTACAAATGTTTTTTTTAAACTAAATTTCTGTTTAATCCTCAGTTTCATCCTAAAAATTACTTTCTCAGAGCAGTTCATTCCTCTAACAATTTAGTCAATGTTGTCCTATATTCCATGCCGGCAAAGACTAGCTATATATGTAGATAAACTATATTGCTTTCATTTTTCCAAGTAAGACCAGGCCCTGATTTAAAATTAATTTCATTATTTTAAGGCAGCAGACTCTAAGCAAGACCTATAGAACTAAAAGAATTATTTTGGCAGCTAGTAAAAGAAAACAAGTAGCAAATTGGTTCTATTTTGGGGGTTTGTCATTGCTGTCATTTTCACATCAAAGAGACTTGAGATCTACTTGTCTCTTAACTATATTACAAAATCCCATCCTAGCATTTTTATTCTCCCTGCTACTCACTTCAACAGGAACACTGATTTCCTGATGAAAACTCTGGAGGGCATTTCCAAAGAATTTTGTCATCACAATTAAATTGAAGAAACAACAATAGCTCCATTTATGGGGCACTTGCTCTATGCCAGACCTTATGCTAAGCACTTTCATTCAATCCAAAGAACTCTAAGAGGAATGTGTTATCACTACCACTTTATGAAATCAGAAAGCACACCTTTGAGAGAATAAATTAATTATAAAGATTACACAGGATCACATATAGGAAAGTATCTCCAAAGTCCTTGCTTTTAACTATTTTTATAAAGTATTTTCTTAATATTTACTTATTAATTTGAAAGGCAGAGTTAGAGAGAAAGGGGCACAGAGAGATCTTCCATCTGTTGGTTCACTACCCATATGGCCACAATGGCCAGGGTGGTGCTAGGCCAAAGCCAGGAGCTAAGAGCTTCTTCTAGGTCTCCCACATGGGTGCAGGGGCTCAAGCACTTGGGCCATATTCCACTGCTTCCTCAGGTGCAGTAACAGGGAGGAGGATTGAAAATTGAGCAACTGAGATTCGACCTGGTGACCTGGTGCCCATATCGGAAGCTGGCACCGCAGGCTGCAACTTTACCTGCTATGGCACAGTGCCAGCCTCTTTTATTTTTAACTGTTAGCATGAATGTATTTATTGAGGTTCTTCTCTTGTAATTGTGTTGTAAATACAAACAATCTCACTGTCCCACCTTCAAAGAGCTTAGGGTCCTAACAGTAGAGACAACCTTTGGTCAAGGACAGAAAGTAAAAACTCAAAAGGATCGATAAAATACAAGAAAGGCAGCTAGTAAAATAAAGGGAAAAAAAAATCACCTAACACTGAAGAATGAGAAACATCTTCCAGGACAGTGATATTGTCTGAGAAACTGGAAATAAACACAAGGATATTTTTTTCTTTATCTCATTCTTCACATTAATTTCATCACTAAATCCTATTGATACCATCTTTAAAATACACCAGAGATCTTACTGCTTTAGTTTCCTTTGCCACTATCTTGTCCAAACCAACATCATCTGTCATCTAGACTATTGCAGGCACCTCTCTTACCTGGTCTCCCTGAAACCCCTCTGTGAAAACCTAGATTACTGTTATAGAATTACACAGTTATGTCCTTTTTCATGAGTCTTTGTGATTGTCTTCAAACACAGAGTAAATTTCCTGCCTGAGTGTTAGGTTTAGCCAGGTACTTGAGCCAATGGACTATCAGAGAAGACTTGATCCAAACAGAGCATTTGTATATAGTTGCATAATAAAGCTTACCTTCTCGTGTCTGATCTTCTAGAGAAGATAATTGCTGCCTCTCCACCTTCGCTCTTAAAGCAAAGAGACATGGGCAGACCTAACTTTCTTGGAGTTCAACCCAATCCAGAATAGGTGAACTGTTGTCAACATGCAAATTGAAGATTTAAAAAGTTGTAAGATACTAAGATATTACTTATTATGCAAAAAAACTAATAAATAGTTTTCACATCAGTTTATCAATTGTCCCTTCATTACAGAGGAAGTAGAATGATATTGAAAAAAAAATCAAATAATGTAACTATACTCCCAAGCTTAAAATCCATTAGTAATTTTATTGTATTTAAAATCAACCTTGGGGCCATTATTGTGGTACAATGGGTTAAAACACAACCCGTGATGCCAGGTTGAATCCTAGCTGCTTAGTTTCAGATCCAGCTCCCAGCTAATGTGTCTGAAAGGCAGCAGACATGGCCCAAGTACCTGGCTAGAATTCCTGGCTCCTAGTTTTGGCTTGGCCCAGTCCTGGCCACTGCAGCCCTTTAGGGAGTAAACCAATGGATGGAATCTCTCTCTCTCTCTCTCTCTCTCTCTCTCTCTAACTGCCTTTCAAATATGTAATTAATTAAATCTTTTAAAAATCAACTTCAATTCCTTATCATAGTCTGCCCAACTCTGCTCAACATGCATTATCTTTCTGTTCGTTGAATATACAAAATCATTCTCACTTAGTGTTCTCTTTTTTTTGGAAAATTCAGTAATACATTGTATCTATTCAATGGAGAGTATGGCAAAACCTGGGAAGACAATAGCATACTCATATTTTGAGCTTAGATGATTTAATAGAATTAAAGTGAGGGAAGAGCAATGGTTTTGACAATAAAAGATGCCAAGTCTGTTTTGACATGTTGAACTCAAAGCATAGAGGCAAGAATCTTGGAGAGGGGGGAGATGGAAAGGCACAAAAAAGGAGAAGAAATCAGAGAGGGCTCTAAAAGCAGAGTTGAAGAGCACATAGTCTCACAAAGCTTAGGGTTTTGGGGAAGGGATGTGAAGACTCCCAAGGTCTTGGGCTGCATGACACAAACATGTGCGTAGCTATATTTCTTGATAAAAACAATAATCCTAGAGAAATAGAATCATTAAAATAGAGCATAAACCATCTTTTAAAGTATTCAGAATGGACTTGGAGTTAAAAAAAAAAGGAGTAGGGGGAGAAGTTTACCTTAAATAATGTACTGAAAACTAGTAAACTACTTGGCTTCTAAACACCACGTGATGCTTTATGAGTGTCCCATTCTCCAGCACTCTGACTTTCCCGTGCCTGGAATGAAGATTAAATGGAGGCCTTGCCTTAGATGTTCTCTGATCTTTTTTGTACCTTTAACATCTCCATAGTCTTTACAGGATAGGTTAGGGATGCTACAGCTTACTGTGTTTGCTCAAAAGATACTCTTCCCTAATTAACTACCTCAGTTAACAAATGGAATTTGGCACAGAGCTGAGATGAAGTTCTTCAGTTTAACATTTCCTTCACACATAATTTAAATCTCTGAGTCCTATTTATAATCACCCACTTGGAATTAAATCTAGAAGCCATTGTAGTTCACTTTTCTCTTCTATGAAAGAATGAACATATGTCCAAGTGCGCGCATGCACACACACACACACATACACCTCTTGCCATCCTTAAGACTGACAGTTCTTGACTATTCTGGAGCCAAGTCAAGTACAGCCTGTCCCATCACCTCTGTTTGGAATGCCTTAAGAAGAAAAGCTTACGCTGTGCCTTGCAATATGTTCAGTGGCTTCCACTTCTGTGGCTACTGAGCACTGGCATGAAATGCATCATTTCAAGCCCTTGACTCGTACTCACATCCCAGAAAGAAGGCAGCATCTGCCCTAAGCCAAGTAAGTGACCCAGTTTGTGGGAGTTTTTTCCAGGGCACCTCATTCTCCTCTGTCTGGGCCAAGATTTTCAATGCACCTTGTCTATAGAGCTGATTTTTCACATTCCACAGGGGCTCTTACTGTTGTCTAGCTCTTTTCCAAGCTTTATGACTGAGTTCAAAAGTCAACTCCTTGGTGAGCTTTTCCTGACTACCTCTTCCAAAATAGGTGTTTTTCTCTACCACACCGATTTTATCATCACATCCTATTTTCTTTATGGCCCTAGTAATAACTCTAGTTTTTCATTTGTGAATGTATTTATTGCCTATCTTCTTAGTTAAATATACAGGCTCCATGGAGACCAGGACTATATCTGTCATTCTGCAGTGTTCCTCCACTGCCTAGAAACTGTGGGACGCACAGCGGTTGCTTGTATTTTTCAGTTAATGATGCAAAAGAAACTATGGCCAAATTCAATCAAATATAGTAATGAACATTTACTATGATGTTAATAGTTATGTAGATCAGCTAGGACAGCTCCACTCTGGATTTTGTTTGGTAGGTTGACTGGGGCACCTATGCTGCTTGTATTTCTTTTTCTTCTGGGAGCAGTAGGCTCTGTGGGACATGTTCTTCTCATGGCCTTTGCTTGAAACATGTCAACTAGCATCTGGTTTTCCAAAGCGAGTCACCAAGTCGCATGAACAGGCATAAGATTAACAAAACAAGGAAGTATGCTCTTCCCAAGGAATTTGGGGGAGAGATGAACAATTGCCAATTAATAATCTCCTCTACTACAATGCTTCACAAATACCAATGAGCAAATAAATAAATCATTTCTAAATCAGTTGATGTTTTAGCTAAACTACTTTCCAGCCTTTGTGATTCTATTTCTCATCACTGCTAGGACTTCAACTCACTGTAAATCTGTGACCTAATCTGAAAAAGCCATACCACCCTATTTGCCATGGATTGGGGCCAGCTTTAGATTTCTACCTCTTTAACAGAGGTTAAAGCCTCCTTCATTTGATACTGACTCTCCTGCACACCCTCTTCATGCATAAGGAAGGTTTCATTTCTGCCAAAAACCAGAGGGAATGGAACCAATTAGAAGAACTTACCATCTGGTGGTGTGGGCTCATCAGATTTGCAGCCAAGATTCCAACTGGGACTGTTAAAGAGTTAGTGCACAATAGCTTCAGTGAATGGAGCAGATGTCTTGGACACTGGAAGAGAGTCTAGGTGCCTCAGAAACACCAGACATCTTAGGGATTGCAACTCCAATGTATTGTCAAAGAGTAGCCTAAAGGGACTACACATGCCCGCAGTCATACCCATGTGGGTGGACAGCATTTCCTAAAGTGTCTCATGAACACGGGTTTGCTTCCAACTGGCAGGGGTTATCAAAAGCACCTCACGGCTTTGAATGACTCATCAGCCTCAGTTTCAGCCTTTAACCTCTGTGCTTGCCGTATCCATCAGAATCCTGTATATGCTTCTCTTATTGATGGCTCCTCTGGCTTAGTATGTTGACCCTTTGTATTAATCTAACTTCCAGCCACTCTGAATACTCTCTTCTGAAGAAATGTGGAATGGAAGGACATCTGTATTATTTTGCCCACTGAGTATCCAATTTCCATTTTTTTTTTTTTTTTTTTTTTTTTTTTATCTTTTTCTTTTATTTAATGAATATAAATTTCCAAAGTACGTCTCATGGGTTACAATGGCTTTCCCCCCCATACCGTCCCTCCCACCCACCACCCTCCCCTTTCCCACTCCCTCTCCCCTTCCATTCACATCAAGATTCATTTTCGATTATCTTAGTATACAGAAGATCAGCTTAGTATACCTTAAGTAAGGATTTCAACAGTTTGTTCCCACACAGAAACATAAAGTGAAAAATAATAGATGATTTTTTTTTAAATGATGATGAAATCAGATCAGACCTATTGTCATGTTTAATCCCAGTGAGAGTCAAGTTGGGAATTGATAGTTTCTTTTCTTTTTTTTTTTTTTTTAACAGAAGATCAGTTTAGTGTACATTAAGTAAAGATTTCAACAGTTTGCACCCCCATAGAAACACAAAGTGAAATATACTGTTTGAGTACTCGTTATAGCATTAAGCCTCAGTGTACAGCACATTAAGGACAGAGATCCTACATGAGGAGTAAGTGCACAGTGACTCCTGTTGTTGACTTTACAAATTGACACTCCTGTTTATGGCATCAGTAATCTCCCTATGCACCAGTCATGAGTTTCCAAGGCTATGGAAGCCCCTTGAGTTCTCCGACTCTTATTTTGTTTAGACAAGGTCATAGTCAAAGTGGAGGTTCTCTCCTCCCTTCAGAGAAAGGCACCTCCCTCTTTGAAGACCTGTTCTTTCCACTGGGATCTCACTCACAGAGATTTCCATTTTTTGATATTAGCACCTTGACTTTATTTGTGGAAATTACTTTTCCCCCTTATGCATTTCTTAAGGCCAAGGACACATTTTGAAGAATGTTTTGTTAGGCAATTTTGTTAGTGTTTAAACACCACACAGTATACTCACACAAAACTAAATGGCATAGCCTACTACATATGCTTTGATATGGTACATAACATTGTATATATGGTTTGGTCATTGAAAGAAATATTATCAAGTCCATGACTGTATTTTGTGTTGGCTGATTTAAATCAACAGTCAGTCACTTAGTTCTTCTAATCACTTAAGCTTAAGAATGATCATTAGATTAGGCTAACCAAAAACCATAATATCCTGCCCACTGTGTCATATTCAGAAATGAGTAGGATGTCCTGGTTTTTATTCAGTAACCACATGCCTAGGACTTTTGTGGAAATACTGGGAAAGAGAACTGCCCTTTCCAGTGGACTGCGAGCTGGACAGGTAAAGGCTGACAGTGCTAGGATCTTATGTGTGCTACATGCTTATCTGAGAGTAAGGCCAGTCAGGAGAAAAGCTAGAGTACATGCCTCAGCTCTGATGACATCATTCAAGTCCTTTAATCCAACTGTATGGGTACCTGAACTCAAAACTTTCCAGTTAGTCGGATTTCTGTCACCTACCCCCCAGGATTCTTGAGTGTCACTCTTAAATGAAGTTGTTCCTTTGTCCCTATAAACAGTGGTTTTTTTTTTTTTTTTTTAAGCCAACAACACCCTATGACCCACATATTTGATTCATTTTTATGGACTGAATCATAAATGAGAAGAGATACTTTCAGATTTAGTGTTGCAACATATTTGGATTTAGGATAAACTTAGCCTTAAGATTTCAGTTTCTCCATCCACATTCATAGATAATGACCACCCTCAAAGGAAAATACTAAAGATTAATTAGTCACATTGTACTTAGGGTACATTTATGTTAATGGATAGGAAGCCTGGATAATTACATTATCCTGTATTTGCCTAGCACTTCTGATTTTTTCCATTTCTTTCATGTTAGTTCATGGTATTTGCTTGTTTTAATAATTTTCACCTTGTATTGTACATCTGGAAACTAAACTGGAAATAAAACTTTCAAGATCATATTATAACTCATTGTCAGAGCTGGCATTGAACAAGTTATATCAAATTCTGCATATGCTAATGTTCTATTGGTCTAGAAAGCTCTTAAAATCAAAATAAAATAGACAAAAAATCAGAATAATCATAACTTTTTAAGAAAAACATTCAAAAAACTAGATATATAATAAATGGCTTAAATTAAGGTACATATGTACAGTTGGAATGATTGCTTTTAGGAATGTGTCACTGTAAAAGAATTACAGTTGTTACAGTAAGTTAAGAATACTCTAAGACATTAAATAAATATATTAATTTTTAAATTGATAGATTGATAAAAAGTTTATCTCTAGTACTGTATGTACACAAGTTTGTGTTCCCATGACTTTCTAAATACATATATTACTTTTGTACACAAAATAAAAGCTATGAACAAAAAGTTCATTTCTATCCTAGAGATTCTACAGAATGAAACTCACTGAAACAGGCTTCACCATTGGGTGTCAATTTCATTAGCCTCCAACTGCGTCATTAACTCCAGTGTTGCCTGCATCCTCTGAGTCCTGGGCCTGTCAATACCTTGGGCTTCCCTGTGCTCTAACAGCAGGCAGGGACACACCAAAGACGCAAGCGCAGTCAGGGGCAGAGGGAGAATTCCAGTAACCTCAGTGCCTGGCACACGTTGACCACAGCTTGCATGAAGCACCACAGGCAGCTTGAAAGGGCAGAGGGTTGTGTGACAAAGGCAGCCTGATCAGTGCAGGCTGATGTAAAAACAGGCATGCTGCTGGCATGGGAGGGGAACTCCTGGCAGTCCACAGGGTGATGAAAGCCCCTGCAACCTGTAGGTATTTAGGCACTGAAAGAGAAAACTCAAATGAGGACTGCTCCCCTGTCTCCCTCCAAGAGCTCCATTTCTTCACTTGTGAAAGGAGGAGAATAAAAGCGCCCACCTCATGGCACTTTGCTATATGGAAAGTTGATTTGAAACCCATTGTCTTTGGCCCCTCTTGGAGTAATCACATACGTTTGATGTCATTATTACCATCTTTTGAAAGAAACCGAGGTTCAAAAGAGGAAAATAGACGTGTACGAGCCGTACAAGGCTCATGCATCAATGGCAAAACCAGGTCTTGGAGCTGCAATCCTTCACTTAGAAAGTGGAACTTTATACCTTATTTAGGACCCTTCATGAAAATAGTCCAGAAGGAACTGGAGTGAGCTTTCAGTATGACTTACACCTGTTTTTCACCATCACTTTCCAGCTACACAATAATCGCCATCCATAGGAATTTACAACACAGACTGCTGGAACTCTCAAAGCTCATAATATCAAAGCATTACTGTTGTACAAAGCAATAAATCAGGTTTATTCTCATCATTGCAACTGCTGTTATATGATCTGCACCATTCATTCATTCATTCATTCCTTTAACTAGCATGACTGAACACTTCTGTGGTAGAGGCTATTATGGCAAGCTGAAGAAAACAAGGCCACTGACCTCAAGTTGCTTAGTGCAGTTGGGCATATAGGACAAGAGTCTGAATGACTAAAACCTAGAGCTAAATGCGACAATTGCTATAGAGAAGTATAAAGGGCCAAGGGGCCAAGAAGGCCATTAACATGAGAAAGCAAGGCAGGCTCAGTGGAAGAACTGAAATAAGAGCTAGTACTGACCAGAAGGACAAAATTTCAACAGCAAGATATTGAAGGAGCAGTTTGTGGATGCAAGTAGGAGGCATAACAGTGTGGATGTTAGGACCACTGAGTCATCTGGTTTGACCAGAGATTGCAATTTCAGTTTCGTGTGTGACTTCCCTGTTGATGAAATAAATGGGGGCTCTAGATGATTCCCTGATTCATACAGCCTTGGCAGATGTCCAGGCCTGGTGCCGGATAAGTGATTTCCACAAACACCCATGGATACCCACAGATCCACATAGAACCACAGCTCATCCCTTCACCCAGCCATTAGCTTCCCCCTTCCCTGTCCCTCTGCTCATCTGCTAAACTTCATCCCAAATTGGTTTCAAGAATGAAAGAGCAAAGGCCATTGCCATGGAAGACTCAAATCTCCGGGGAATGTGAATGTGGCAAAGTGTTCTCAAGCATCTGGTTCCTGGTAAGAGAACAGAACTCTACACAGGGCATTTCTCTGCTGAAAAATCTCTCAGTCAGTTTCCAACAGCTCTTAGGCCACAGACCAAAATCTGTAATGGGGCCTTGCAGGCCTGGTCCTTGCCTCCTTCTCTAGTCCACATTCTCCCAATATCTTGCCCTACCAGGCCTCTGCCAGGGAGGCTTCTTCTAGAATATTCTCCCTGATCCCTACACTACATTGACCAAAGTCTTCATTTCTCAGCTTCAACAGCAACTCACTGCTGTCCAGAGCTGGGTCGTTTATTATAGATCATGGTCCTTTCTTATAGATCGCTTATCAGAACCTCTAGTGATACACTCGTTTGCATATCCCTTACTAGTTGGTAAAAGCTCCAGGAGCACAAGGCTGCTTTCTGTTTTGTCCATAATTGTAAGCATTCAGTAATATGTGTGAAATAGTGAATGAATGTGCCTGAGGCCCATAGTCCCACAGTAGGTATAATACTCCTATATTTGCATATAAAATGTGGCCTGGCTGTTCAAGCTGGTGGGGGTAGGAGATGGTTCAGAACGTTCTTTAAATTCCCATTTAGTTACGAGACCCCACCCCGACCAAAGCCTGGAGAGGTTTTTTCCCCCTGGATTTGTTCATATTCTCTCAGCTTAGCATATAATAGCTTTAGAATGACCTTTGGTGATCATGAGCTTCATTTTATAAATAAGCATGAGAGGGGTGTGTTTCTCCAAAGTCACACTTACCAATTCAAGAAGGTAATCCAGCATTCGATTTCATATCTTCAAATAATAATTGACCATACTTTTCACTGCACTGAATCTTACATACTTACATATGTTCTTCCTGTCTGTACTCTACCTACCTTTTTGAATTCAACTCAAATGCTCTTGTTTTAGGAAGACTAGATTCCTCCAAGCAGGAGTTTCCCTTCCTCCCCCGAATAAGTACAAGAGATAAAAGGCTATTCCTTAAACCAGCTCACACCTATTTCCTCAATAAGAAACTGAGCCCCTTAAAGGGAGACTCAGTGTCTAATACATTTTATTTTCTTCAATCCCTAGTGAAATGCATTGTTACGGCAAATGGATTTCATGTCTGCATCAGCTTGAGCAACATGTAGTCACAGCTTAGAATGCTGTGTTGAGAAGGAGTTTGAGGTCGTATGTAGATTCAGTGGGAGAGAATTTTGTAATAATAAATTCTGTCTGCTGTGATGGTGCATATATCCCATAGAAGGCCATGATAAACATGTTTCAAATGAATGAATGAACAGATAAATTAATCTTATTAGTTTTCCATATCCTGAGCATCTGGGAAGGAGTGGTAATGTCACTCCCCTCATCAGAGGTTTTTAAATTAGAGAATGATATACAAATACTTTTCTATACAGAAAAGCTGCTGATCACTGTTATTATTTGAACATAATTTGAGTCCCAAACTCATGGAGATACTAAACCTTGTAAGTCATAATTGAGAAGGTAAAAACTTAACCCAATTATTGTGTTTAGGTGATAGTTGTCATGGGCAGGTCCTTAGGGCATTGGGAGCATATGCTTGAGAGATAATTTTCATGATATGGCTGGCTATAAAAGCCTGAGTCGGGCCCCACCATTCTGAGTCCACTGCATAGCTCACAGCATGATGGTTCCCCCACGCAGTCTCCACTATTGTCATATCCCAGCCTCATCAGATGTTCAAACCAGTGATCTTGGACTGTGAACTTCCAAAAGCCATAAGCCTAAATAAATCTCCTTCCGTCATAAGCAGCTTAACTTAGATATTTTGATATAGTGATGAAATGTTGACCAATATAATCAATATTATAATAAGAAACAAGATTCAACCTAGAAAAAGGTTTTCACTTGAGCATCTTAATGTGAGGACACAGGCAAAGATAGAAGAGTTAAACTCATGTTGTAACATCAGCCAGAGAACTTTAATCACTTGCTATTAAACTGAGAGCATAATGCAGTTGCAGATGACAAACTCTGAACTCTCTACCTCATGAAAACAAGCATGTGCAATGGTGGTTGAGGGGAGTAGGGGAGGAATACTGTGATTTTACCCACTCAAAATAATCTCCTGTCATTCTACCATGAGCATATGCTTGACCCTTCAGTGGTTGTTCAAGTTTTTCCTTCCCCAATAACTCAGTAAGTCTTCATTATCTACAGCCAAAGCTTCTTCCATGGAAGTCTTAGTTTTAATCCTAAACCATATCTTTCCTAGGTAACTTCTACTCTTGGGCTCTTTCTCTGCGATTTCACTTTTTTTGTGTTCATATAGTCACAAATCTTCAAAAGCAGAAAGTTTGTTGAGTTTAGGAGTGCCAAAAACTGGCTCCAAATCCTAGTTTAGTCTCTTAGTGCAAAATATGAAGACATAATCTTAGTAACATTGTCTATAAAATGGGCAAAATAACTTTTAGAGATTGCTATAAAATATAAATAAGACAGCATTTTGAAAGTATATTGTATACCATAGGTCTTCAAAATAATCCTTGTTTACCCACCACCAACCACTGGGGTGGGGAACCTTTATTTTGCCAAGGGCCAATTGAATGTAACATCATTTGCAGGCCATAGAACATTTCCATATTAAAAATTTGCCTGCTATAGATTTATTACATTTCAAGTCCAACCTGTGGTCGCCTTGGCAGGCCCAGACCAAATGACTTCACACTCCCTACATGATCTATGGGCTGGATATTTTCCACCCCTGCTAGACAAACTAATTTTGAGACCAATAGTTACAATTCTTTTATGTTCTTTACTCTTTGTTACAGGGAGAATAATATATATTATAATGATATAATGATCGATGCTACAGGATATAAATCACAAGTGAACAGGTTGTCCTTCTTACAGGATGGGCCAATCAACATAGTATGTTTATACTGGCTCTATGTATCGCAGGAAGTAAAGACAACTTTGATAAACTTAAGAGATTATACTTTAAAGAGAGTAGCACCTCTCAGTTCTAACAGGAGATGAACAGGAATGTGGATCCAGTGTTGCTTAATGCCCTAAGTTTGTTTCAAAAGAGCCAGAAATCTTGATTTGTGTGCCAAATTTTGACAAATATTGTGCAGGTCAAATAAAACAAGTCTGCCTGTTGACTTAGTTTGGACTGTTCATTTGCAACTCTGAAAATGATGAGTGATACTCAGACAAGAGCTAAGAGGCCATCTGTCTGTTGCTAGTGCCAGAGTCTTGTTAGAATGCCCCTGAGCTTCCCAACTAGGTCCACAACAGAGGAAACCTCACAGTAATTAAGGATGCTACTCGACACCTGATCATCACTTAAGCTCCCAGCATCTTTATGTTGTGTGATTTCCTGGCTCCTGAAGACAGTTATTCATTTGTATTAGGGGGACTACCAGATGTTCTCAGCAATGCCAAACTATAGAAATGTGGGGACTTATGGTGCAAGCAGTTCCTGTTCTGATGGTAGAACAAACCTGTACCTCTTTGAAGGCATAACCACAGCAAACACTGCAGGACAACTCAAACAAGCTATGTAATTTCAACACTTTCAGGAAGCAGCAGACAAATTGGAGAAATGGGTCAGATGGGAAGGAGGACATCCAGATGGGCTTCTCTCTGTTCCATCCCAGCAAATTGAGTACATAGACCTGGGTCCCATTGTTACCAGATGTATTGAAATTGTAGGAGAGGCAAGATACGCAAGTTTGTATGAAACTGTATGATTCTTAAATAGTAAGTGGGCTCACAATATCCACCTCTGATGCTGTACTGGCTTGTTGGTCACTTGGCAACCTTTGTGCAGCATTTGATAAATGGCAAATGAGAAGTCCACCATGGGGGCTCCCTTGGAATCTCACCAAGGCAACAACAATGTAAAGTGTCTTCTGTGCTTTTGTGTGTGCTGTTCCCTCTGCTTGGAAAGTACTATCTCTCCCACCTTCGGGTTCCCTCACCTGGTCTTTGAAAACTTCCATTTACACCTGAGACTCACTTCAACCAAAACCCTCCCATTGGCCAACTCCCCTCCTCTTGGCATCTCTACACTCCATGCAAATTACTGCTGTAGGACTTAGAACATTGCATTTTAATTTTCTCCTGACAGGACAGTCTGCTCCTTTAGGGATAAAGTCCTCCAGGGCAAGAGAATGTGTCTTACTTTTCTCTGCATATCTGGCATTTAACATCATGCCAGAGATTGGTTAAGAACTCAGAAATGCTTGCTGGAGGAATGGAATAATTTTTAAAGAGTTTCTCAAAGTGTGATCCTCATACTAACTACTGCAGAATTCCTCCCGGGTCTGCTCTTGAATATTCTGATTCAGGGAGTAGAGAGTCCATCCTGAGTCTTGCTTTAATCAAACTCCCTGGAAGCATTTTATATGCAGTGAAGTTGAAGGACCTGCAGGTCAAACTGTGGGCTCTATCAGCAAAGTGACTCTGTTGTCTTCCTTGCTCCTGATATTCCTAGCATCTGGCACATGGCTGGCATGAAGTAAGCTTTAGGCATGTGTTTATTAAATGAATAAATGGATGAAAGAATGAGAAGGTAAGAATTAAGTTGCAACAATGTTCCTTATACCTTTAATATGAACCCCAATAGGCATCTCATTCATTCCTTTATTTGCACTTACCACAAAAGCATTGAGATAGGCCAGAGAGCTGGTTAGCACATAATTTCTCTATGAAGAGATTTCCCCGCCCTATCCTTACAGACTTGAAAGACCACTCAGAGAATATCCCAAGCCATATGATTGTTGATTTAATGACTTCACTCTTTAATAATGGTGAACAAAGAAACCAAGAAAGATTGAATGCCAAGAGGATACCAGACTCTCAACTTGACCAGTGGTGTTTATGATTCCTGTCTTCCATTTTCCATACTCTATAACCACTACTCTTCCTTTTTAATCCCATTGCTAACACGTCTAGCAGAAATAGTTCCTCTGCCTTCCCTTCTCTACCCTCTGGTGGAGGGATAATGAATAGCAAAATAGGGGAAAAATGACAGCAGACATATGGGAAAAGGTAGGATTGAGATCATTCATTTATGGTAACTTCTGATTTCAAAACAGCACATGCAATTAAAACTGAACAAGGCATTTTTCTTGTTTAAATAATTAAGCCATTATGACCAGAACTTCTCTGCTCCCTTGACCTCTTTTACTCAATAAATTGAGACAGATGTAAGATTGGTTTTTCCAAACCAGTGGGTGACAATGAGCATAACCTTAAAGTGTTCCCTAGCCCCACACAAAAATTAATAGATATTCTTCCAGTAAGCAGGAATTATGGTGCCACCATTTCCACCCAAATTGCCCAGTGCTCCAACTGATCTTGGAATTAAAAGAAAGCAAAGGTCTAAGCACAAAATGACATTATTGCTTTTCAGATTATCTGTACACCAGTGTCCCCCATTAGATTGTAAGTTATCTGAAAACAAAGACATTTTATCATCTCTACATTCCAATCCATCTCAGTTTATGGCTTTGAAGAAACATTTTAAAAATTATCAAATTAACAAGGTGGGAACTCAAGAAAAACTGTACACTGGTGTATAGAAGGCATCAAGTTCAAGAATCCAGATCCATTTGATCCAAGTCCACTGACCACAAGAAAGAGCATTCCCTGTACCATATTTCTTCCTCCCTGATAAATAGCCAACAATTTCATTAGAGATCATGTCTTAGGCTGTGATAATAACACAGAAGCAGCATCCTTTGCCTTATAACTTTTCTTCCTACTTTTGTCTTTTATTGTATTGTCCTGCCAGTCAGCATCTTGACATTGGAGAGTAGTTAACATCCTTTTCCACCAAGCTCTGCCGTAGACATTTCTTAACAGAATGAGTAAGTACACATGCCAGCTATTATTAATTCCTCTTGATTCTCTAAGCAAGTAATCCTTCTTGAGTAATGAACTTCTTTGAGAGAATGACAAAAGCTAAGGAATATCACAAAGCTGTGGAGCCTTTCCCTGGGAAATATATTAGTACACAGTTGATTTATAGATAAATTGATAACCACACCCAAATTCTCCATTCATAGACCCTACTCTAAACTATCAAAAGGAATGAAAGGTTATCTAATAGCTAAATACTTTCTCAGTGGTATTCTAACTTCTCAAGAAGATGGTTTCATCAAAACAATCATTCAAGAATTAAGTCTCAGTTCTTTTTTAAGTTTGGTGGGTAACAGAGTAGATAAGATTTTCTACTTCAGCATTATTACAATGCAGAACGGCTGTTTTGTTTATTGAGTGAGCCACACCTGTGCAAAATCATAGATACAAATGAAATACTAAGTTTCTGCTCTTATTTTCTTTATCCAATCTCTGCCTTCCAGGACCCCTGACAATTCCCTCCTTGGGTGTATCACTGTAGTTGATTGATTAGTGCATTTATCTCAGTGCCCAGGGAGTCACAGACCCACATTTACTTCCTGGGTGACCTTGGGCATGTTACAAAACCTGTTGCTGACTCAGTTTTCTCTTCTCTAAAAGGAAGATAACAGAGCGCTGTTCAAAGCTCCTGTGGGCTAACACATGAAAAGCAATTAGTGCATTGCATGGGCTGTAGTCAGTGCTTAATAAATGGAAATGAATGTTACTCTAAGAGTCTAAAAAGCACTTATCATCATTCTTGATACATGGCAAGTCCTCAAAAAGTGAAATCTAATATATTCTTGAAATTCATAGAAACACTATCTTAAAAGTGGTCTTAAGGAAAGGGAAAATCTTGGATTTTTATTTTGAGACTTAAAAAGCATGTTCAGCTTAAACTGTTGAGAGAATCCTTGTAAGAATATAAGGAAAAGATGAAGGAAATACATTCTGTCCCTTCAATCATCCACAACTCAGCAGAAGGACCCAAGTCAACAGTGGCTCACAAATCCTGTGGTCCCCTTTTCATACAGTTGTGGGCCTCAAATTGTTCTTACCCACTTAGCCTGCACTTCCCTGCCAAAAATTTCTACTTGAACTTAATCCCTGGAGGTGAAGTTTCTCTTTTTTTTCTACTGATTAATTTTTATGCTTTCATCTGACATAAAATGAAAATCCTACAACGACATAGGTTCTTTTTCAGTCCTAGTTTCCAGAAAAAAAATCTATATTCTTCGTTTTTTCCTCCCCATTTTTATAATGCATTCAATTCTGATGTCAGAGGTTTAGCTTTCCCTTCTCCTGCTTGAGGTCATTTCTGTTTTACTTTATGCTCAAAGGCTGTCTTACAACCTATATCATGAGCAATCAATCACTCCAAGACCATGTTGGAAATAATCAAGGCACCAGGTTTCAATAATTATTGATCACTTCCAAAAATGGGAACCCAGCTATACAATTTCCCTTCTACTCTTTCTTATCAAGCTACAGGGCCATTTACTTTCTCCTTTTAGCCTTAGACTAGAAATTTCTTAAGCATTTAAAATCACATTCTCCAAAAGTCAGAACCTTTAGTTCTACATCTCTCAGAAGTTTCCTATGTGTGAAATCCTCTCAACACAACCAGAAAACCTTAGTGAGGTAGGAGAGAAGCAGTCAACCTAAGTGCCCATCATGCTGGCATTTAAAGTTGGCTGATGGTGAAAAAGCAAACCCCTCCCATGAAGCATTGCAGGATCTAAAATACCAACTGCTGGAATCACTCAAAAGGCTCTTGAAATTTTTCTTGGAGGGTTTTCTCTTATGAAGACGAATGACAAGTCAAGTCGTTTTTGCAACACCACCACCTCCCCACAGGCCCTCCTTTCACAGTTGTAGCAGGAAGAAATCTCAGAAATAGAAGCAATTACTTACATCTATAGGTCATCTCAAAGCTGTCACTGATGTTCACAATATCAATCTGGGGAAGCAGCTTTGGGGGCTCTGTGAGTTGTGACAAAGCAAATCTAAAAGCGGCATGTTCCTGTGATTGCTGGTTTGGAAATAATCCCCCTATGAGGAAAGAAAAATGCGACATGGTATTTGGACTAGAGACAGGTTTTGGTTCAACAGCCCACCCTAAATGAGCCCCTTTCTTTTCCCTATACCACACTCAGTCGTTATGGCCTTCAGTGGGAGGGGTAAGAGTTGGAGAGACTCAACAGGATGGAGAGGTTTAAACTTCTACAGATGAGTTTTTATGTGATAAGGCCCCCTGATGTCTATCCGTCTGCTCAAACATTGGACTGATTGTGCACCCCACACCTCAGCTAAGGTCAGAGAAAAGAGGAGACTGGCGGCATTTGTCTCCTTCTTCTCTCTCACGAACCACGTGGGAGGCCTATGCTCTTGCATACACATGGAGCCTCACTGTGTCAGAGTTGCCTTGTGTGGGCCCCAGCTTTCACCCCAGAGCCTTACAGGAAGTAGGGGCTGATAAATGTTGCAGAGTGGCTGAAATCTAGCTCTGTGACCCTATGGGCTTCTCCAGAACTATAATCATTTATTTCGATACTTTTGGCCTTGGTACTGCCAAGGTTTCAGTGCAATTCAACAACTTTATTGCTCCTAAGTTTTATTCTTCATTTCCTCTGAAAACTCTTGAATTTGTGCAAATAGTGTGTTTCTGTTTCTCTCACCACTCCTGATCCCAGCTACCCAGGAATGGCTTGTTACATAAGGGGTTACTATTGTGTGTTTGCATGATAGATTTTGCTTTTCAAGGATGTGGGGTCTTAAGAATGTCAACAGAATATGAATGCTCCATTCAATGAGAAAGCACTTGAAAGGTGCCTGCCACAGCTCCTGTTCTAAGAAACGAGTACATGGCTTACACTTGTATTTACTATGGCCACATAAACAAATAAACTTCGGTAAATGAAAGTCAGCTATTTTCAGAGATTTAACTGGAATGAATGTTTACACCAAAGTTTATCTCATGTCCAGTGGGAATCATGGTCCCAATAGAATGCACTCCTAAGTTCTTATACAGTGGACACATATTTGTTTTTTAGAACCAGTAAATAAAAGTCAAGTTGGTTTTAAATATGATGAAAAATCTGCAGCAATAAATGAGCAAACATTCCATTTACACATATACAAAACACTCCCAAGCCTTCATACCCATGGTGATACACACAGATATATTTGGCGAGAGCAAGTGCAGATATCACTAGACAAGCATTTACAGTCACTGAAGTATTGGCCATATATAAGTACAAGCATAAACAATGCTACAGGTAAGAGTGATGTCCACATGTATATATACCTCCATTTTAAACAGTAACAAGAAAAAATAATTCTGCTTCTGATGTTTCATCCTCCCTCCCAGATGACCACACCCCAAACACTTCTCTGCCCCTTCCTCCTTGTCCACAATGAATGAAAGAGAAGGGGTGGGGAGGTATGAAGCTACAGGCTGGGCTGCAAGGCAAGTGTCTTGCAAAGGCAGGAAGTTTTGCGTGTAAGGCACTAGCACACATGTACCTATGCACTTGTGAATGTAGCTTAACAGGTGTCAAGAAACAAAGCAAGTTCCTCCATGGCCATTCCAACTACCTTGGGAGCCAGCTTGTTAGGCCGAAAGAGACAGGTATTGCAACACATGTGTGCCTGAGAAAATGCCAACTTCCCCATATTCTCCCACAGACACATCCCACCCAGCAACACACACACACACAGAGAAGACAAACTACCAGCACTGGGAACTTTCCCTAGGAGACCTGCCTCGCTATAAGCGGAAAAAAGAAGAAACTAAGCCAAGCAAGGTGCCTTTAGGCAAAACAGTTCCCTGATTCCAGGACACTGGCAGCACTGATATGCTGGTCACACTGAAGCCCCAGTCCCTTGTGGGCATGCTTTGCTATCGATGTCACTGCTCCTGTTTGTTTTGCTTTTCCCCTGTATTAGGAGTAGCAATATTTGCTAGCTCGCCTATGAATGCGAGGGGTGTAGGTGGAGGTTAGAAGCCCAAAAACTGAGAAAGGGAAATGGGGACCAAACAGCACGAGCATGTTGAAACCTGCCTCCAAGTTGACAGGAGGGAGCCCAGTGTTGAGGACAGCAAACAGGAAGGGGAAAGGAACATGTGTGTATGTGTTTGTGTGTGTGTAAAAGAAAGGCAGTCTCTGTGGACAGGAGATCTAAGAGGATGGCTGATTGAAAGGAAGGAGAAAAGGCTGGCTAGGAAGTTCTAGGTTGGGGAGAGTGGAGACCACCAGTTCAGCATGGCAGACAGCAAAGAGAAGGCAGCTAGAGACCAGAGCTAGAGAGAGCCCCCTTGCCTTCCAGGGGGGGCCTCTGGCATTATTTCAGTGGCTGCAATAAACCCAGCACCCATCACTCCTTCTTTTAGAGGGTCTCTTTCTCCTCCTCTAGAGAACAAGAAATCACTGCCTCCATCAACTGAATAGATATGTGCATATCTAATATGGAATCACACACGTAAATACACACAGCATACATATTTATATAAATAAGTGAAGCCAAGCACCGTCAACCAAGCAACAGAGTTAACTCCTTAAACACCCACCACCCCATTCCATGCCACAGCCTGCTGCTTCTCCTCCGAAGCGTGATTCCTCCATTTCACATGCTTCTGTCGGGAGTGTGAGTGGTGTGCATGTGTACCTGTGTGTGTGTGTGTGTGTGTGTGTGCAGGTGGGGGGATGGTGGTAAACACTTCTCCCTCTGTCCCTCATGCGATCCAGAGAAGCCCCCCTCCCCTCGCTGGCAGCCTAAGTCTTTCTCCCATCACTGCTGCCGGGAAGCTTTGGATGGCCAAGCACAACAGCTTGGATTGGGGAGGGGCAGCACGGACCCCCCCCCCAAAAAAAAACCACCCTGGCCAGACCCAGAAAGTCCCTCCCCAGCTGCCCCTCTCACTCACCGATCTGGATATTGTTGGGGAAATTGGCACCTACTACCGCGCCTAGGAAACCGGTGCAGAAGAAGGCAAAAATGTGCTGCATATTCCTTTTTGCATTGGCGAGAAAGAAGCCCAGGTCCAATCATAGATTTGGTGTTTCCCCCCCCTTCCCTTTATTCCTCTCGCTGTTCTGCTGTCCCTTTCCTCCTGCAGTTCCTGCCTTCCTTGCTTGCTTCCTTCCTTCTGTGAGGTTTGTCTGTTTCCCTTGGAATCCACGCACTTGAACTGCAGCGTTAACACCAACTGACAGCCAGATTAACTGAGCAGGGAAAGAGAAGCCCGTCCTCATGCTAGCTGGAGCGCTCGCTCCCCCTCTCCCTCTCCCTCTCCTCTCCTCTCACAGCCTCTCTCTCCCTCCCTTGCGCTTTCGCTCTCGCTCTCCCCCTCACACTCACACAGGCAGCTAGCTCCCTGCTAATACCCGCCGAGCAGCAGCTCAGACTTGCACAGCCATCTCCCCTACCTGTCACCCCTGCCACCCCATCCCCAACTGATCCTCCCTGCTACGTGTGTAGACAGGTGGGTCAGTGGGTGGGTGGGGGTGATTCCTGGCGCTGGATCCTGAAAGGAGCAACCCCAGGGTCCCCTTCGCCCTCCCCCACCTTCCTCAGCTCTCTCTCTTCCCTCCTCCAGCCCCAACCAAGGCTGTTGCTACTGAGAATGTGGGTTCAGCTGCAAGTCAGTAGGTGGCAGGGGGTCCCCACACTAGCCCTCTATCCACGAATTCACCAGCTGCTTGATCTAGGTCACTTTTTCTAGGAGCGCACTGGCCGTGCTGGATATATCTTCTGTACTCCACTGGCCCAATTAGTCCTACAACTAATTCCTGAGGGGAAGACCCTAGAAATCCCTCCTAGGAAATTTTAAAGGGAAAAATAAAAGGAATCTTTCCCCTCTCCAAATGGAAAGAATGGCAGAAAGACAATGAGAGGATCTAGAATGATGGGCAGGTGTGTTGGTTTGTGTATCTGGCAGTTCCTGTCTACCACACTGGTGGTCTCTCTTAAACCCCAGGCATTAACAAGAGGTCCCCTTCCCCCTTTTTCCTGCATTTCACAGGAGTCTATAGCATCAGAATTGTGTGGGTGTACAATAAAGACTAAGGATACTTACACAGAGCAATTACATGAGTCATTTTGCAGGGATTCTAGTGAGAGGATTCAGGCTTCTTTGAGTTGTTTCTGGATGCTGATCAGGTTGAGTATAAGTTAGAAACAGGGTTCCCATTGAAATGAGCTGTAGAACAGTTGTGTTCAGGGCAAATGGGTAGGTTGTGGAGCAGCAGTCACCAGCAGTCACAGAGCACTCTACCATTCATGAAGCAGTTTCACAGTGTTATCTCTGTCACACCAACCTTCTGCAGTGGCTATGAGTCCTGTTTTATTGATAGAGAAACTGAGGCCACATGGATTTCACCATAAGTTATAGACCTACTAGGGTACATGACTGTATCTATAAACTTGAATGCTGTGGCTATTACCAGCAGACACATTGCTCTGGTCAGGATTCCCAGGATAACCCTCCTGAGGGAAAGTCCACCTTTTTCTTAGTTGGACAGAGGGAGAACACACTTTAGGCCTGATGGTGCTTTGCCTCTTGAATAGGGTATTTTATCCTATCCAATGAGATTCTTCACTTCCCTCACCAAGACTGCATAAGCACACACACTCAGATCACAGCCGTGGGAGCTGGAGTTGGCAAGAAGTGCCTGATGTGTTCAGTGGAGACCCTAAATAAGGTCAGATGCCTGATAATTTCTTATTCACTTTCACATATATTTATTAATTAGCTCAAGTGATTTTTAAAAGCCATTTATCTGTCATCCATCATGTGTCAGGGATCATGGCAAGAAACGCACATACATCACTTATTTGTACAACAAAACAACCCCTGTGTAGAAAATCTCATGCTCATCTTATAGATAAGGAAACTGAAGGCTAATAATTTATCCAAGTTTCCGTTGCTAACAAGAAAGAGGTTGGGGGTTTAAATATAGGGAACTTTATCATCAGGCCCAACCTTTTAACTGTTAGGCTCTAACAGCAGTGAGTACTGGGCAGGGACATTGCACATGGGTTGCAAGCCTCGGTTTGGGAAGCTGGGAGAATTGAATCAGGAAAGATCACTTCCAAGGTGCCTGCTAATCTTAAGAATGTGATTTAGGGATTCGATCTTATAATTTCCCCATTTGCACTTTTTCTCATACTATTTTGAATGTCACCTGGAGACCTTTAAGTTCTCTGAGCTTTGTGCCTGGTAATAATAATAATAATTAGGCTGTCACCAAAGGCTTCACACTTTATGTCATCTTTCAGAGGAAGATCTCAAATCCCTTTACAAGGGTTAATTAGCAAAACCTTAGTGCCCACCTGTAATAAGTAAAACTTGTTTTGCTAACTGGGGGGGAGGGGCACTTAAGTCAAAAAGTTGTACTTTCTATGATCGTTATAAATTGTATAGTCAGTCTATATTCCTAAAATATATATCTGTGTCACTGGTCCTGCTCAATATGGTCAGTAGCTTCCCTTGATCTACAAAATATACAATTGTTCCGTGATTCAGTATACATGAAACTTAACACATCTCAAGCTTGAGCATCTAGGTCAAATTACATTTAGGTTCAACTGTTTATCCCATTTCTCTTGGAAATTCTCTCCAATACAAATGTTGGTGGAGAACCTCCTCTGTATGTGACAGGGTGTCAGGTGCTGAGGAATATGGCAACGAGTCAAATGTGGTCTCTGCCTCAAGGCAGGGCATTTGATAGAAGAAGAAGACAGATGAACACGGCCAACTGTCCCCCAAAGTAGATCATGACAAGTGCTCTAATAGAGATGTGAACACAACAGTGGGGCACAAGGCAGGAAGCAATCAGTGTGTCTGTTTGTGCAGATCCAGTAAAGCTTCAAAAGAGCTGGCTGTTAAGGATGGGGGATTACACACAGAAACTAAGGGCTGGGGAAGATATGTGAACAAAGGAAACTGCACCAGAAAAGGCTGGAGGCAGGAAAGGATGCCATATGTTCTGAGTCTGGTACACGATTGGGAACAGAGGGTGGGGGAAGATGAAACTGTGAAGCAGTCAGGGTCAGGATCTGGAGGCCACTAAATTCTTAGCAGGCAATGGAGAGCCTTTGGGCATTGTTAGTATGACAGTTACAATACCTAGTACGTGAGTTGGTAAAAAGACTGGGCACTGGTGGAAGGTGATTTTCCCATTTTCTCAGCCTCAGAGGCTTTAACTGCATGCCAGACAGTTCAGTTCCCTAAACAATTGGCATAGGTGCTATTCTTTGGAAGTCTCTCATGTTCTCTCTCCTTAGTGCCCCCAGTCCTATTTGACATGCCAATGTCAGTCTTGGAAGACTTGATGCTTTGTAGTTGGTTGTGACTGATGGCAACCAGACCTTGCAAGTAATGTGACCCTGTGATGTACACAGCACCTATACATCTCTCATCTCACTTCATCCTCACAACATCCCCGTATGGACAGGAACTAGAGCCTCTTACAAATTAAGGCTAGATGGTTAGCTGAAGACAATGCTTCCCAATGGGCAGCACCTTTCTCTCCAGGGGGATATGAGGCATTGTCTGGAGATATTTCTGGTTCTCACAACTGAGGAAGTACTACTGGCATCTTGTAAGTAGAAGCCACGGAGATGGCTACATTTTGTACAACACACAGGACATCTGCTTTATCACAAAGAGTAACCTAGTTACACATGTAAGTAGTGCTGAGGCTGAAAAACTTTTCTCAAGGGGATATAGCAATTAGTATCCAAGGGACTAGATGCCAGGGCCCCTGTTCCAGCCTTCCTCTCATTCTGTTACACAGGAGAGGGATTCAGTTTGGTTAACTGATGATGGCTGCTCCTTGAAGCCTAGAGAGATGTCTAACAGAAGGATTCCAGGAAGTTGAGAGAGCCGCGAGAAAGCTGTCCACCCACTGCTTAATCTATGCCCCGGATATGGCATGGTCCATCTTAGGGACTATTTTGACTTATTCTAGCTTTGATCTTTGCTATGCTTTAAGTTATATTACCATGTAGCCAAAGTAGCCTCATATTTACATATTTGGCTTGGATTTTACACTGCAAATCAAAGAGAATAGTGCTGGGCAGGGATTTTTTTTTTTTTTTTAATGAAATGCCTCTTTGGGCCAAAGAGGGAAATGATTGGAGTGAGCTGAGGTGGGGGAGGAGGCAGGGCTGTGAGGGCAAACAGAACTCTCTGTCAACGTGGGTGGCAAGTACTCAATGGGATCCCATTGTTGCCATGAGGAAAGGTAGGCCCAGGATGGTCCAGCCTCCACATTACTTTTAAGATAAAGTAGAAATGTGGATTTTTGTTTCGTTGATTGTAATATTTAGTGTGCATTTATGGCAAGGGCCAGGTGGTAGTGGTGGGGAGATGGTCAAGATGGGCTTGATCTGGTACACAGGCCACAGAGTGCTAGTGAAAGCCTGGGGACTGAAGTCCAACCATCTCTGTTTTCTCCTCTTTGGGCCTCTGCTTCTTCATCTGACAGGGTGAAGATGAGGTGATGCCTGCAGACACTTCTGGTTCTGATACCCCAGGACTCCACTTAACAGCAAGAGCTGGGTTGAGGAAGGAAGGGGAGAGGGACCAGGGCTACTGAGGCCCATTGCCCCCTCTACCTCCTGCTCCCTGTGGCTATGGCTGACAAGTACCCCTCTTCCCTGGGCTCTCACTTCCATCTGTACAATGTGGGGGTTGGACCACAGTTTCCCGTGGCTTGAAAATCTTAGGCTGCCAGTATAAAACAATTCAAGGGGGGAGGGGGACATCAAATTTATGATCTGAGAACAGATCACTGACAGCTAACAAATTGGCAAAAATGCAATCAGAAACAGGGTCCCTCTGTGGCTTTACAAAGGTCCCATTCTTAAAAGAGGTTTACAAAATAATAATGATAATATTTTTCACGTTTCCTACCACAGTTCATACAGAAGCCTCCTGAAATGTTCTGCAGATTGTGTGTGTGCTGAGAACACACCCCAAAGAATGTAATTACCCACCCTGGAGTTCTGCCAGCCTTAACAGCATTTTCTATCCTTTTTTTCCTCTTCTTTCAGTCGGCCCTCCCCTTCTTACACAAATGACAGCATTTTTGTAATCTCTCAGCATTACTGGGTAATTAGGGAGCAGTGAAGGTTCTGGAAAACACCCTGGAGCAGGATCAATGCCTAGGAAGGAAGGCAGGAATGAGGGAAGGAGAAAGAGAGAGAGAGAGAGAGAGAGAGAGAGAGAGTCTCTTCCAGGGAGAAGCTCCGTAGCTGCTGGTGGAAAGTGGAGGCACTGAGTACCCTTCAGAAAGGCCACTGGGCAGTCTTTACCAGGACACGTGTTCCTGACATGGCACTTTCAGCAGCTCTCCCTGGAGAGCCTGCAACTCTGCTGGCCTTGGCCTAGGAGACAAGAGAGCCAGACTCTCCTCACCAGTTTCACCAGATGAGAGATTTGGGATGAGTCATTCAATCCCTTTGCCTTAGTATCTTGTCTGTGCAGTGTGGACCTTGAGAGAGTCTATGTCATGGTGCTGGTGATGCTGTATGTGAAGGCCTCTGCAAGGCTCTAAACATATAGAAAGTGTTGCATTGGCCATTCTCGTGTGCAGAAGTGAAATGCCATCATTGTTGCCTAGTGGATGGAGTCCTGATTCACCCGGCATTGGGAGCCCTTTGCATGGTCCAAGCTACATCTGAAACCTGTAGCTCAATTTGCAATCTTGTGTTAAGTCTGTGCCACATCTGCTCATCCTGAAAACCTTTGCCCACTATATATGCAAACTTCTGATACCTCAGTCTCCCAACTCGCTTCTCCCTCCATTCTTCCTCTCTCTTCGGCATGACATCTTCAGTCACCCCACATCCAACCCATCAACAAATTCTGTGGGCTGTGCTTAAAAAATAGAATCAGCCACTTTGTACCACTTCTCCACTCCATGTCATTCATTCCACCGTCATCTCTCCTTAACCCATGGCAATCTTATCAAGGCTACTCTATCGCCTCTGTGTCTCACCACCAGAACCACATAATTTGTTCTCTGTATAATAGCCAGAGGTAAGTGTTTAAATAAATGGTCCCGTCTTGCCAGTACGCAGCTCTGAAATATCGCAGAACTTCACATCACACTCAGAATTGAATCTCACATCTGGTTGCTAGCTTCATCCCTCCTCCTTTTCCCCTCCTCCCTTGCTCTTTCTGTAAAGTCACTTCGGCCTTCTTGCTGTTCTTTGGACACACTGAGCACCATCTTGCCTGAGAACCTTTGCACTTGGACTTCTGTCTGCCTGGGGCACTCCTGCAGAAATCCACGCTTCTTCCCTCACTTCAGACTTCTGTTCAAAAGTCTTGCATCTATAAGAGCGCCCTGCCTTGTATCATGATTTTTGTTGTCCTTATATTTGTATTATTATATGAATAAATGTATATTATTTGGTTTATATGTTATATATATATGCACTATTACATATAAATGAACATTACACTTAATTTTCTTTGCAGCATTGATCACTGTCTAGTTCACATATTTATTTATCATTTAATCCACTTCTAGAATGAATCTTCTTCACTTCAGTGCCCGGAACAGTGTTTAACACATGGTAAGTTTTTAATAAATGATTGTTGAAAGAATGAATAGATGGTTCAGCCTTATCTGAAGTACTTTTACTTTTCTTTGTCACATACTAACTTTTATGCCTGATTCAATTCCTGTCTTTACCACAATGCTCTCCCATGCTAATTTCAGCCTGCATATCTGTGTTACTTATCACTGACTGATTTTAATTGATATTTTACTTGGTCTTTCCTACTTGATTTTCAGTCCCTTATGGGACAGGAATCATGCCTAAAATAATGAGAGCTCATTTATTTTGAGCATTTACACATACCAGGTTACACACTCGCCTCATTTTATGTGATGTTCACAGAGACCCTAGGAAGTAGGATACTTAACTCCATTTACAAATGAAGAAGGCAGGGTTGGGGAGGTTATTACTTGTCCAAATTTATACAGCTATTTACAGTCAGGGCTGGGATTTCCATTGAGATTGGCCTGGTTTCCAGGGCTGGCTGCCCTCCACACTACTCTCTTGTTTCAAGGACTAGCTCATCAGTTTGGCCAATTTGCATTGAAAAGGCTCTGTGTAAGGTGCACAGTACTTCTTGAAGGATAAAGGGCATGACCTTAGGATATGTGACCTAGCTCAGAGAATCTTCATATTCACCCACCCCTTACCCTCACAGTAGCTCAGTCACACACACTGTTCTCAGGAAGGGGCTCGGAAAGCCATTCAGACAATGCACAAGTATGAGTTTTGCCTCCAAAAGCCAATGTGTGTTGAAAGAAACCGAGAATCAGAACTTCTCTCCCATATGTGGTAGTCTTGCTTGATAAAGGCCAAATAGTGACCATGATGCTTATTGTAGCTCGCACCCAGCCTTGTGGCCAAAGGGAGGTTTTAGTCAGTTTTCAGGAGATTCAGACATAAATGATTATAATTGACTGTCATAGTCCTGGTATTAAATTTTACTGCTTGCCTAACCTCTAGCCTCTCTTTTATTACTCTAAAGCAGACAAAATCACACAGAATTGAGAAAATAAAATTTAAAAAAACACAACAGTGGGAGTGAGGCATGCCATGTGGAAGAGCAGCATTCAGAATGTGAGCGTTGGAAGCAAATGTTGAGATCACAGAGTCCAGTGCCTTCAATTTACGAATGAAACCGGATCTCAGAGATCTGAAATCATTTGCCCTGGGTCATCCACCTAGACAGTGGAGACCTAAGTCCAAGGTGGACTTTGTGAGCTGGGTCGTTTGTGTCCTGTCACAGTGAGACCTAACAATGGTCATTTAAAGTGGTTAATGTAATGTCTGTGAAAGCTACAGCCCATAGCAGCACAGGAGTCCGGCCTGAGTTTAGCTCTGTATTTTAAGAGGAGAAAGGGCCTCAGTTAGATCCCTCCTTTAGAAAAGGCAGATGGAGTCTCTGGGGAATGTGATCTGCTGTGTGATCCAGATCTCAAGCATTATGTTTTCTTCTAAAGACTTCTGAGATAATATTTCAAAACAGCACACAGGGAGGGCTAAGTGGTTAGGATGCATAATACCTGACAGTGTGGACTGGCAGAGAAAATATTATCAGAGAATAAACCCATGAGCTTTCTCAGTGTTCCAGCACTGACTGCTAAGACTTGCCTCCTCCCTCCTCTATTACTCCTTTTCCCTCTCTGTTTATCCCTTTAGAAGACACCTCAGATCAAGCATTCCTGGAGCTCCCCATCCCCTATACCTTTTCTCTTGCCACTCCAGTTTTTGTTGTGTTGGATACACATCATCAGTGACCCAAATCAACATCCACCATCCCTGAGGGGGTCGTCCTACTCCACCATAGTTTCCATTCTCTTTGTCAAGCAGAAGCAGCATGGCCCAGAGGAATCAGCCTTCTGGGGGAAAGTGAGGATGGTAACACAATACCGTCATTAATAACAACTCTGCCGGCGCCGTGGCTCAATAGGCTAATCCTCCGCCTTGCGGCACCGGCACACCGGGTTCTAGTCCCGGTCGGGGCGCCGGATTCTGTCCCGGTTGCCCCTCTTCCAGGCCAGCCCTCTGCTGTGGCCAGGGAGTGCAGTGGAGGATGGCCCAAGTGATTGGGCCCTGCACCCCATGGGAGACCAGGAGAAGTACCTGGCTCCTGCCATCGGATCAGCGCGGTGCGCTGGCCGCAGCGCGCTGGCCACAGTGGCCATTGGAGGGTGAACCAATGGCAAAAGGAAGACCTTTCTCTCTGTCTCTCTGTCTCTCTTTCTCACTGTTCACTCTGCCTGTCAAAAAAAAAAAAAAAAAATAACAACTCTGCTTGCCGTCACAGACAGGGTACTGTGCTAAACACTTTACACATATACCAAATCTATTTCACAGGTGAGGCATATTTTGGTCTGTTACCCTTCAAAGTCATTTAGCAATCAGCTCCATGTGCCAGAGAACTCTGCAAGAGTTATCTGTGATGCTACCCCTTAAAAAACCCTAGAAACAGTATCATCAATTCTCCTCTATTTAGCAATTGGGGAAGCTAATGCAGCTAACCTAAGGCCACATAATTGGCAAGTGGTAAAACTGGGATTTATACCAGATCATTCCCCTCCTTAACACAGCCACTTTCTGCTTTCGTTGATGCTCCTCTGCTTTGGGGGTTCAGCAGTTTCCCTACTACACCCTCCCCTCACCCTTGCAATTGGGCAAGCGACGCTTCCTGTCTCGGACTTTTGAGATGAGGCTCTCAGGAAGGATCAATAATGCCAAGAACTTCATGGATTTTTTCTCATATTTTAAATGACATGTTTCTTAAATAAAATAAAACCTGATTCTATAATACTAAAGCTAAATGTTATAGCAAAAGTATAATATTTCTAGTATAGCAATACCAATCTAACTATGGTGGGCTTATTTGGGAAACTGACCACTCTTCATTTAAAACATTTTCTATGGAAAAACTAACCACTATCTGTAACATTTTCTATCTGAATATGAGTAAATGAATGCAAAATGCAAACCAACAGTGAGACTTTGAAACACTGGCAAACAAGTTAAGGCCTAAGATTTCTTTCAGTGGGAATCTCTAGCATTCCCTTCCTGACCCTGGAAGGTACAACAGCCGGGGAGACCAATGTGGCACTGAATTTGACTCTGGTGAGATGAAGTAGGCAAGGAAGCGCTTCAGCAGAGCAAGTGGCATCTGGGACACTCAGCAATGGCTTTCCTCACTCAGAGCAAAGCTATAGGTGCCTGGCTTCTCTCTGGAAGCTGTGTGCAAGGATGCACTTCTCCAGCCTCAACTCTCTGGGGCCAGATCAAGACTCATCATAAGGCTTGGACCTCCTGCCAGCCGCACCACTTAGGCTGCCCAGTCAGGACAGAGTCCCATGGCCGGGGCACTCCCCCAAGTGGATGGGTCCCAGAACTGCCTATCATCACCATATGGCAGCCCCAGAATAGTAATGCTTCTAAGGCATCAGGATGCTCTAACAAAGGGCAGAAGTGGGGAATCAGAACAGGAACTGAGGGATCCAGATAGAAGGGCAGCCTTGGAGGAGGTTTCTGTCTTCCATCTGATATGAACATGCACCCACCACTCTGCGTTTCTTCAATAGCTTGTGGTGGGACTAGCCCCTGGAGAGGCAAAGGCAGTCAAGGTTTAGGGTCTGAGGCCATCGGTCTTCTGGATGTCAGACGCTGAGGCTATTGCCACAATGGTCTCCATAATGTGTATCTCAGGGGACCTGGTACCTTCAGCACAATAGTGGAATATCTACCATATTCTCTTTTTTAAAAAAGATTTATTTATTTATTTGAAAGTCAGAGTTACACAGAGAGAGGAGAGGCAGAGAGAGAGAGGTCTTCCATTCAATGGTTCACTCATTAATTGGCTGCAAAAGCAGGAGCGGTGCCGATCTGAAGCCAGGAGCCAGGAGCTTCTTCCAGGTCTCCCATGTGGCTGCAGGGGCCCTAGAACTTGGGCCATCTTCTACTGCTTTCCCAGGCCATAGCAGAGAGCCGGATTGGAAGGGGAGCAGCTGGGTCTCTAACCGGTGCCCATATGGGATGCCAGTACTTCAGGCCAGGGCGTTAAGCAGCTGCACCACAGCGCTAAGTCTCTCCCATGTTCTTGCAATGCTGTAGTTAACTGTGTGTGCATGATGGCTGAGCAGGGCAAAGTGACCCACAGCTGGCCAGGTATGGTAGGAGGGATGGGTTGGGGTAGAACATAAACCAGCTCTGACTTTCTCTGTAGACCCGTTCACTTTAATGTCTTGGATGGCCTTCTGCAGGAGGTACTCTCTCCTCTTGGTGTGCTCCCAACTCCTGACCTCCAACAGAGGCCATCTCTTTTTCACCTTCCAAAGCTGACTGATCCCTCCTGCTCTGCCATCGCAAGGGATTCCTCTCCGACTCAGCTTCAGCTTCTCAAAGTGTTGAAGTCATCTCCCCCAAGGAAAGTCCCAGTGGCAACTGGCCCATAGTAAGGGACCTCAGCAGAGGAAGAATGACTTGGCCCAATCAGTGCTTTGAGAAAGAGAGGTCCTCAAAGGACTGGCTGGGGAGAAACAGATGCCAGCCCTCCCTTCCTTTAAGATCCCCTACAAGTGACAGCCATAGAGCCAGGAGAAGAGTATCTTCCATTCTGACCACAGTGAGAGCAGAGAGATTAAGGCAGATGGGTTGTTCAATGAGGAATCTCCACAACTGTAAGTGTAGGGATGGAGCCATGGTCTCAGAGCCCTCAAAAACTTCCCCTTTGAAATGCCACCAGAAGAGCTCTGCTGTGCATGGGAGGCCCTTCTGCTCTAGTCCCCACATGTTCCACTTGGAAGTCCACCAACTGGTGGTAGAGGCAGAAGCAGCAGACAGAATCCAAAGCTGTGTGCTGGGCGCAAGGCCCAGGATGTCTGAGTTTGAAGCAGTAAAGATGGCAGCAACTCCTCTTCATGCCCTTCTGGCCTGCAGGGGAATGGGCAGTGCTGGGAAAGGTAGGGCAGTGGTCCAGGGAGGCATGGAAACCTTGACTCTTCCTGACTCACCCTTTGCAGGTGCAGTTCTAGCTTTTTCCAGTCTGCTCCCCCACGTCTAACTTTTGCCTGCTCTCTTACAATAGTCCAGCTTCCTCTGTGTCTGTAAGCTCTTCTCTTTATGATATTCACCATCCACAGTGAGAATCATCTACGTTTTCTCCTTACTGAAAACTGCAGTGCTGAGATCCTGGAATAACCCTCAGGGGACCGTTCTGAGAGGGGTGCAGATGAAAACTTGGTGAGAGTTCTTACTGGCAGCAGAACCTGTCTACCACACATGCTCCATCTCAGGGAATGAGACAGTCTCTGGACAGGAAGCTGGAACCAGAAAGGGTAGGCCAAACAAGGGAGGGAGATTTGCAATAAGAAATGTAGAGAAACTAAGGATCCTTGTGACTTCTGCTGGGGCCTCTGGAATTGGACAGTATTTATCAAGTACTTCTTGACCACTGTGGAGATGGCCCAGACATCAGCCTAGTGACAGTTGCCAAAAAGTAACCCTTAAAATTAGCTTTGCACTCAACTTACACTTAGAGTGTGGGCTCTGAGGTCAGAATGCATGGCTTTGCAGACTTGTCCCAAGGCTTATAAGCCACATGACTTCAAGCAAGGTAGTTCAGGTCCCTGAATCTCCTTTTCCAATTCATAAAATGGGGATCATAATACCTCGGATGGCTGTTGTGAACATTAAATAAAAAGCTGCCTATGTAGAGCTTGGCACATTGCCTTGTGAACAGTTGACCTTCAATACACGTTCATGGTTAGCTACAATTTATTAGCATCCTATACAGGCCAGCATTAAATGGGATACTTGGAACGAGGAAGATGCTTTCTCTACTGAGAAAAATGAAGCGAGGAGTTTTGGGAGGGTGCGGAGATATTTGTGTAGCCTCAGCCCCTGGGAGATTCCGTCCAGCGAGAGGACAGGAGGGAAGAAGGTCAGCATAGGATGGCAGTGGGAAGGTTCTTTGGAGGCTTAAAGATAAGTCTCTTTCAGAGCACAAGGGCAGTGGAGAGACTAGACACTCCCTGAGGATGTGCCTGACACACCTGTAGAACTGAGTTTCTAAATGGGTCTCTATCATGGTTAACCGATACTCGCTTGGGAAGTGGTGGGAAAACTGGCTCCTGAATGTCCTGTGATCTGCAGGAGGGAGGCCCAGTTGGGTGAAGACCTTCTTTTACTTTAGGTTAAGAACGCTGGGCTCCAGAAAGCACTTGTTCATAAGCTACGAGGTGTGATGGGGAAGATCTGAGCCTGCAGAGCCCACGTCCTTGTGTTTGCCTCTCAGCTCTGCTCATTATTAACTGTGGAACTTTTGGGAAAATCACTGAATTTGTTAGTGCTGTGGTATTTTTGTTTATTAAATGGTGATGATACTGACAGAGGCCTCAGGAAGGTGTTTGAAATTAAGCAGGATGCCATGTCTGACACATAGTAAATACGAGATGGTAGCTCTCATTATCAATGCCTCTGACCTTCCTAGCCTCTTCCTTCTCATATTGCACATCCTTATTCTGCCTCTCTCTCTCTCTTTTTTTTTTTTTTTTTTGCCTCTCACTGAGTTTCACCACCCACTTCTAAGGGAGGTTCTAAGAAGGAAGTATTTAAGCTGTTCTCTCCTTACCAGAGTCTATATCCTCTCTCCACTTGCAGTCGATGGCTTTATTTTTCTGAACTTTAGAAAACCACCCACCATTTCTAGCCTCTACTCAGATGTAGCTTTTAGCCAAGGCAAAACTCAGCCTCCTGAGATTCCGTCCCAGCCCTGGTATAAATCACATACTGGGGACTCAAGGAATGGAAAGACTTTTCTTATACCTGAAAGGTATAAGAAAAAGGTGGGCATTGAACACTGTGGGTTGAGGTCATGTCTTAGAGCATTGGTTTACCAGGGGAGGTGCTGGTGTTGTTGGTGTTGGGTTGTGTATGTGATTTTGTTTCCTCATGGTGATTTGGCAACATTTGGAGACCTTTTTGATTTTTACAACTTTAGGTGGGGGGGGGGGGCTGTGTGACCCTTCTAAGGATAAAGGGTCAGAATGACGCTTGGCATCAGAAAATGCATGGGACAGCTCTGACACCAAAGAAGTTTCTAGCCTAAAATGTCAACAGTGCCAAGGTGGAGAAATGCCTCCCCCACCACCACCATTTTAGTGAAAGATATTCTGGGAAGAGAGCCTATGGAGAGAGAATAGGGTAAACTAAAGGGAGTAATCTGAGGGTTTTGAGCAAAGGGAGTGTTCCATGCTGTGCTTTAGAGAGATAATCCAGGGGAATGAGAGAATCCAGTTAGGAAACCATTGCAATTATGATTAACTAGCTGAATTCCAGAATTAGGACAATGAGAAGTATTGAATGA
This sequence comes from Oryctolagus cuniculus, assembly GCF_964237555.1. Lineage (NCBI taxonomy): Eukaryota > Metazoa > Chordata > Mammalia > Lagomorpha > Leporidae > Oryctolagus > Oryctolagus cuniculus. The sequence goes on along the minus strand of NC_091437.1, from coordinate 40,429,782 downwards.
GAATCTGGTCTTCATACTGGTTCTCTACCACCTCGACCCACCTAGTCCCTCCAATACATTATTTGTATTGTGATTACATAAATACCATCCTTTACTGAACCAAGTAGCCAATTATAAACATACTTTCTTTCAGGTATAGCTCTTTACTTTCTAAGTTTAAGGCATTCCTTGCTTTTATGTTTATTTAATTGCCATGCACAAGAAAAATAGAAACAAAATATATAAACAAAATATATGATATATAAAATAAATTTATATAAAATATATAACCAAAAATATAAAACAACTTCAGTTTGGCAGTTACTTCAGGGATGACAAAGGAATAGGATGACAAAGGATTGTTTTAACAGTAATCATAACATTTTACATCTTGAAAGAAAATACTTTGAATCAATGTAGAAGAAATATTTATTGCAATATTCATCTGACTTTTCTTAGGTGATCGAAAATGTTAACTAATTTTTAATATAAAGAAAAAAGTTGTGAGATTACATTTGAACAAGGTAAGATAGGCAAATATCTTCAATTTATTGGTTGCAGAGAGTTAGGAAGTAAAGTGAAGAGTTGTATGCTAGTGTCCTGGGCCTGGTCAGGTCGAGTTCGAGTGTGGAAATGATGACCATGTAAGAACTGAAGAAGGCAGGAAGTGTTGTGAATGTATACTGTTGTACTTACGTATGTACATGCAGTCAAAGGAGAGGGGTTGGTAAGGGAAAAATGAAGGATCCTTTAGATACACTAGGCTGAACTTCCAGTAGCACATTGTCATGATGATTCTGTCATGAGCAGGTTTGGAGATGCAGAATTCTAAGTCACAGGCAACCTCAGAGTCTTGGGTAAAATGTACATGGGATAAGTGTGACTCACTGGATCCATGGGAGTATACAGGATCTTCAAGAGAGACTGTAGAGTGAAGAGAAATAAAGCTAGAAGACAGAGCCTTGAAAACTATCAATATTTTAGGGGCTAAGAAAGAAAACATGTATTAAAGGAAACCAAGGAGAGATTTAAGTAACCAGAAGTGTATGTTGTCATGGAAACCAAGAGAAAAAAATATCTGAAAGGCAAAGGGTAGACCATGGTTTTAAAGCTATGGAACAGGAAGAAGGTCAGGCTAAGAGGGACCCACTAGATTTGCTTAAAGTAGTGCTGTCATCAGAGTAAGGGCCTATCATCCTTTCACTCAAAGTTGTCTATTGATTGCATAATACTATGGTACGGCCCAGTGTCAAGACTTGAGGAAATGAGCTTAACCATGTTCTCCAGGAGTTCAATATGGTTCTTAAATGTACAAATATATAGTATATAATAGGGGAACTTTTCATCTCTATAATAAAAAACATGTATAGAGTATAATGGAATCACATCAGAGAAGCCTTCCTGGAGGAGGTGACATCTAAATGGAATTTTTAAGGATGAAGGATGACTAAGAATCAGCTGTGTGAATGGGGGATGATGGTTCATGTGGAAAAGGAGACAAATTTCTAGGCAGAAGGATCATCACAAGAAAATTCTTTTTCAATGTTTTTTGTATATTTTTGTCTACTTGAAAGGTAAAGCAGCAGAGAGAGGAGGAGGAGGAGAAGCAGGAGAAAGAGAAAGGGGGAAAGGGAGGAAGGGAGAGAGAGAGAGAGAGAGAGCAAATGAGAATGAATCTTCTAACTGTTTCATGTCCCCAGTATGCACACACAACAGCCAAGGATGGGAGGTAGGATAGTTAGGCTTTTTATCTAATGTCCCCGTTTCAAAACCTAGCATTTTTAGGGTGATAGGAAGTACATATTCCTAACTGCAAATGCTAACTCATAAAAGTACAAAGAAGTTCAAGTCACCTACAAATCTTCCTCATTAAGACAACTGCTATCAGTACTTCCATAACCATTTGTTTCTGTTTCTCTTTCTAAATACATTGACATTCACATATCTATTCATGTAGATGAGATCATAGCTTATGTGTCTTATCATGGATATATTTTGTAATGCTTTGGTTGGCAGCAAGGTAGAAAAATTTTGAACCCATTCGTCTCTTAAGGAAATGTCAAATGGAGGAACCCAAATCAAAGATGAAAGAGAGCAGACCTGGAAATGCAATGAACACAATTCAGAGTATGGAGATGTCTTCAGAGTTTCTACAACAAATAAATCACATGGAAAACAAAGCAAAAGAAGGTGGGAACAAGAACCAGTAAATCATGTAAAACTCAACAAACATGATCAGCATTGTGGCACAGTGAACTAGGCTTCTGCCTGCAGTGCCAGTATCCTGTATCTGAGGACCAGTTTAAGTTCCAGCTGTTCTACTTCTGATCTGGTTCCCTGCTAAGGTGCCTGGGAAAGCAGTGGAAGATGGCCCAATTACTTGGGCCTCTGACATCCATGTGGGAGACCATGGTGGAATTCCAGGCTCTTGATTCTGGCCTGGCCCAGCCCCAGTCATTCAGTCATTTGGGAAGTAAACCAGTGGATGGAAGATCATTCATTCTCTCTCTCTCTCTCTCTTTCTCTCTTTCTCTCTTTCTCTCTTTCTGTAACTCTGCCTTTCAAATAAATAAGTAAATCTTTTTTAAAAAGGATCAGTAGGATTTTAGAATCACATAGATTATTTGAATCCTGACAGGATATTTGCTATTTAAAAACTATTGTTAAGGGTGGACCTTGTGATACAGTGGTTTAAGTCACTGTTTGGGACACCTGCATCCCATTTCAGAGTGCCTGGTTCAAGTCCTGACTACGCACTCTGGGAAAAGCAGTAGATGATACCATCCATGTAGGAAACTCAGATGGAGTTTCTGGCTCCCAGTGTCAGCCTGGCCACCCTGTGGCTGCTACACACATTTGGAGAGTAAATCAGAGGATGGAAGATATGTCTGTTTTTGTGTCTCTCCACCTCTCTCTGTCAATCTGTCTTTCAAACAATGAAAATTCTTTTTAAAAAGCTATTGTTGGCTGGCACCGCGGCTCAATAGGCTAATCCTCCACCTAGCGGCGCTGGCGCACCGGGTTCTAGTCCCGGTCGGGGCGCCGGATTCTTTCCTGGTTCCCCGTCTTCCAGGCCAGCTCTCTGCTGTGGCCAGGAAGTGCAGTGGAGGATGGCCCAAGTGCTTGGGCCCTGCACCCCATGGGAGACCAGGAGAAGCACCTGGTTCCTGCCTTCGGATCAGCCCGGTGCACCGGCTGCAGTGCGCCAGCCATGGTGGCCATTGGAGGGTGAACCAATGGCAAAAGGAAGACCTTTCTCTCTGTCTCTCTCTCTCTCACTACCCACTCTGCCTGTCAAAAAAAAAAAAAAAAAAAGCTATTGTTAAATTTGTATGTCTGGTAGTGATGTTGTTTTTTAATAGCAGTTCTTTGTAGAAACACCAAAATGTTTGAGGGTAAAATAGTAATAGCTCTATTTGCCTCAAATTATTCCATTGGGGGCATGTGTTGGGGGTTGATAGATGAGACAGCATCAGGTATGAACTGATAACTTATAAATAATTTGATGGATACACGGGAGTTCATTGAACTATTCCTACTTTTTTGGTTTACAAATTATTTATCATAAAAGTTAAAAAAAGAAAGCATAAACAAAGAAGAGAAAACAATCTCTGAAGGAAAAACAAAGGGGAGGGAGGGGCCCCTTGAATGTGCAGCGGATCAGGAGATGTGCAGCAGGTCTCTGATTTTGAGCCTGGGATGAAACATCCTTTTCATAGACAGAGAGAAAGGTAGACACTGGGACGCTGAGACAGGGGAGAACTCGGTCTGAGAGGATTTAGCTTTGCTAGGGCTCAGAGAGGCAGACCAGCTAGTCATCACCTGAGGTACACGGAGTGCTTGTATCTGGAATCTTAAGCAGAACAGGCTCAGAGGATCCACTGTGAGGGCAGTAATAGGCTGTCAATTAAGGATGGAAAGAAGGATTGTGAAACAGCAGTGGGGGCCCTGCTGTGGGGAGGAAGCATGGATTGGAGGTAGATGCACACGGCATTGTCAAGACTTTAGCTCCAAGCCCCAAAGTAAGCAAAGGATAGCAGAAAAAATAGTTAAGCTTTCTCAACTCATTTTTACCCCAAATGGACTTTTTCTTCAATGTCCCTAGTATTTAGCCTGAGTCATGTAATTTATCACTGGTATCTATACTACCAGTCAAGAAAGAGCTACAGCTTATTGAATGCTTACTATATGCCAGGCTCAATGCTAAGTGTACTGTGGACATTAATTTGTTGAATCCTCACAACCATATGACTGTGTGAGAAAAGTGGTATTGCCCATATCTCATCCTTTCTTTGATTCAAGAGTAAATTCAGGAACTACTGTATGTCAGGTATTGAATACACTGAGTGTGTAGGGATAAATAAGACATTGATGGATTACTGACATCCTAGATTTCCACTTACTTAAACAAAGAATTAATTATAGAAAAGTCTGTATTTAATTATATTTGTGATTACTGTTACAGTGGTAAAATACACCACACTGAGAGTATATGACAAAGTGAAACCTTCCCAGTGTTTTCCCTGAGAAAATAATTTGAGACAGAGATTTAAAGTGTGAACATCAATGAATAGGAGAAGTGGCTTAAAAAAAAAAACATTCTGGGCAGAGAGAGATCAAAGGCCAGAGGGCTCAAAATCACTGATGTCAGACTGGTAAGGGTAGTGACCCACTCAGACACCATTTTTAGTCTTTATTTAAACTGTGGAATTTTAGCCTTAGGGCAAGAGACAGCTAAAGGAGAAAGTCATAGTATTGTGTTTATGGTGGAGAGAGAGGACAGAGTGGGTGGAGTCTAAGAATATTCAAGTTAGAAATTTAACTTTCAGGATTTTGTGATTGACAGACTTATGGGGTGAGGGGTAAGAGAGAAAGAGAGACAGAGAGAGACACAGAGAGAGAGACACACACATACATGCACACAGACATATAAAGAATGACTCTTCAGCCTGGCTTGAGAAATGGGAGTTCAGAGTGGTTAAGCCTCATGTAGAAGGTAATGCAGGCAGCCAGGCAATGAGAGAGACCCAGGCCCTCAGGGAGTTCACATCCCTGGCCATCAGTGAACACTTATGGTATACTTATGCTAACAGCATTCCACAGTATTTTCACTGAGCCTTTTTTGCTTTGAAGGAATACTTACCCAAGGTCATTTGAGGTGATCACTTCAAGACTCACAAATGACAGCACGCTTTGCTGGTGAATAGATGTCGCTCACTTGGTTTTCCTTATTGAGTTGGCCTACAGCAAATGAATCATGGTTCCTGTTGAAAACGACCACTTCCACCCACGTGGAAGAGGCAGCCTGGTGTGATGTGGATAAAGTCTAAGAAACCTAATTTGAATTCTGACTTTTAATCAGTTTATATGCCAAGAAAAGATCTAGAGTGCACAGAGGAACTAAGTATTTAGCTACGTAACAAAGCTAACCAAGATCTAAGGCTCAAGTGAGGTGGCCTTGGATTTCTAGATAGGTCTGTGCATATAGGTAGTTGATGAAACAAACCAGAGATTGACATTCAAATGAATTTTTAATGTGCACAGATGCAAAATGCTGGAAATTCTTAAAATACACATCATATCATTGAATCATACAACGAATTGCTGCTATTACTTCAGCTTTCATATTCTGCTACCTCTTGAGCTGAATGGAACATAGGAAATGATCCAGTCCACTCTACTGATATTAAAGACATGAAAGCAGATGTCTGCAGAGAAGTAATTTTCCCAAAGACATGAAGCAGGTCAACAAGAAGACAAGAGAGACTAACTTCCTAGTCTCCTAGACTCCCAGGGCAGTGTTCTTTCTATGAGGATTGCCTGTCCTTCCTAGTGTACAGCCTGTCTGATGGTGCACTCTAAGTAATGTTCCTGAAAACAATGTATTCATGCTATAGATACACATCAAATGTCTAATTCATACAGCAGTTGTTTTTTGTGTGTTTTTAGAATTTGAAATTTTTATTTAAATAAGGCAAACAAATTTCATGTATATCATATATACATGTATATATATAAAAGAGCACAATGATACTTCCCATCCCATCCTCCCTCCCACCCACACTCTGACCCTCTCTTCCCCTTCCAGTTTTACCAGCCTGAGAAACAACAGTGAACCGAAAAGACAAATGTTCCTGCCTTTGTAGAGCTTCTATTTTAGCAGGGACACTGATAAACAAGATTAAGTAGGCAGTGAGCTTCTTAGATAGTGGTATGTTTTAGGTATAAAAACTGCCTCACAGTAAGGGTGTATAAAATATTAGAGCCAGGTGAAAATTTAGGTAGAGTAACCAAGAAGACAACCCTATGATGATGTCTTTTGAGTAAAAACCCAAGGGAGTAGGGAATTTGCTGTGTGAGAGAGAGCCCTAGGTAGGATGAAAATGAATGAAAGAGCTCATAGGTGGGCCTGTTTAGAGTGTTGAGAACAACAAGGAAACTAGCATGGTTGACTCAGAGAAAATGAAAGAGAAAAGATTAAGATATGAGGTCAGAGAGAAAATAGGGTCCAGCAGTGTATGGTGCTGTGAGTCAGAGTAAATACTTGAATTTTATTTTGATTGAAGTGGGAAGTCACTTGGGAGGAGGGACTGAGTGACATTGATCAGGCTGCTGTGTTGAAAATAGGCCAAGGGGGCAAGGGCAGAAGCTTAGAGACCAGTTAGAAAACTATTAGAATCAAAGCTAAAGCTGATGGAGGCTCGGAGCAGAGTGATTTGGTGAAAAGTAATTGAATTCTGGATATATTTTTAAGGTAGAACAAATAGGATTTGTGAAAAGGCTAGAAGTGGAAAATGAGAGAGAAGTCAAAATTACACCCTGGCAAACAGGGGGGATGGAATTGTCATTAATAAGGCATGTTTGGGCAGTAGGGAGAATTTCATGAGCTCATTTTAGACATATGTTTAATTTAAAATGCCTATTAAACATTCAGGTGGAGATGTCAAGCAGATAGTTAACTATGTGAGTCTAGAGTTTAGGGATGACATCCAGATGGGGACTATGCATTTGGCTGCATGTAGATGGTATTTAAAGCAGGGAGACTGGAAATTGACTACAGAGTGAGCATAGATGTGGAAGAGAAGCTGTTCAGGGACTGACCCTTGGAGCACTTGAACATTGCAGATGATGTGTCAAAAGCAGGCAAAGAAAGCATCGAGAAGTATGGGAGAAAATTAGGTGAGTATGGCACCCTGGAAGCCACGTGAAGAAAGGTCTTCAAGAACAAAATGATCCCCAGGGTCAAATGCTGCTGGTAGGAAAGAATTAAGATTGGGATTGAGAGATGCCCATTGTACGAAAAAACATGGAAGTCATTGTTAATCTTGAAGACTAACTATTTTGCAAAATGATTGAGGAAATGACCCCAAAACCCTGGTTGGTATGATTTGAAGAGAGAATGGAATGAGGGAAATTGCAGAGTGAGTTTAGACACATCTTCCAAGGAGTGATGTAAAGGAGCCATTGACGAAGGGGAAGATGGGAGTGAGAACAGCTTGTGTGAGTGCTGACGGACGTGATCCAGTCAAGGAAGGAGAAGATTGTACATGAGAGGAAGGAAAGACTGAGTGGTATAATGCCCGTTGCATAGGTAAGAGGATCAGATCATGATATTCTTTTTCCAAAAGTTTATTTTTGTTAAGTGGGAAGGAAGCAAGGCCAAAATCTGTGAAGCTGGCGAGGAAGGTGTTGGGGACAATGGTCTCCTACAGTGAGTGGGCATTGTTCAGAACTGGAGGTCCCAAGAAGTTGGAATTTGATTGCTATTCTGTACCAGGCCCTCTGGATCTGCCCTAGAACAAGCACTGCTCACTTCTACCATTCTGGTATCAACTGAATTATTTGTTTGAGGCAGATATTAGCACCATTTACCTCTATTTCTGTGTGTTTGTGTGTGTATTTACCTCTATTTCTATATGTATTCATCTATATACATATGTATGTATGTATATATGTGTATGCATATATATATATGTACATCAGAATCTCTTTGGCTAATGAAATATGAATGAGAGTGATAGGGTCATCAGAAGGGAACATTTGTTTGCCAGAGTTTGATCTTCTAAGCTTACTCTTCCCTATAATTTTGAACTTGAAAGTATGTGTTGACATGGAAGTTGTAGTCACATATATTGAGCCATGATGTAGAAAGTCAGATGCCTTAGAGATCCAGTTATACTTGCAGTGGATTTTGTTTGCACAAGAAATAAATTGATATGGTTTTTTAATGTATCATAACCTAGCCTAAGGTGGCTGATACTTGCATCGTTCTTTAGTTGGCTCTGCGGCACTTGCTGCGATAATAGAGATGAACAAAGCATCCTCTGTGCCCTGAAGGTGCTGGAGTGAGGGTCAGTGTAGCAAAGTAGAGATCTCACACTAGGAGCAATGGAAAAGAGCAGCTGCAGATGGAGCCTCAGGAAGGCTTTGCAACAGACCTGGGGCTCATGCTTTTTTTCACCTTTCCTTGGCATTTGGAAACCTCCAAAATTAGTCTTGTTTCTATTTTTCTGACTCCATTTTAGTTCCTAGGCATCACTCAATATATACTGTGGGTAAGTTTCCATGCCAGAAGTTAAATGCAGCAGAAATGGAGAAACGTCTGTCTTCATGGGACTCACAGTTGAGGGAAAGGTTGTTAAATAATTTATCACTGGAGTGAGTATGAGGAAGGAGCAATGTACAATGGGGGATCCTAACCTGGATTCACCCAGGGCATGAGGAGAGGAAGAGGGAAATACTTCAATTGGTGGATACTGCTTGCTTACATGTCTTTCTGAAGAGACAATATGGTCTGCTCTGGACTCTGGAGTTGATCCGTAGAGTGAAACAGGCCATGAAGGATGTGAGCAGCAGGAAGGGTGTTGCAGAAGCCAGTCATTGAAGGATTTGCAAACTAGGCCAAATGGTTTGCATCTTGACCATAAACACAGAGGAAACCATCTAAATGTTGTACTTTTAGAGAGTAAACTTCTCAAATTTTTATTTTAAGATTGCTCTAGCGATAGTGTTCATATTGGATTTGAAAGGGATAATTGTTTATGCAAGTAGAATTGCGAGGAGACTTCTGCAATCAGCAGATAAGAGAAGGTGGTGGCCTGGAAAAGATGTCTTGGAAGGGAACTGAGTAGAAGTGGGCAGCTTCAAAATACATTTTGAAAGCAAAATTTAGCTTAACATGTGATTATGGTTGATATGAGAGGTATGGGGAAGGGAAGGTTCAAGAATAATTTCAGTTATCTGAACAACTAATGGGACAATAGTGCTGCTTCTCATTTGAGGTGGTTGTGAGAGTAAATTAGATTTGAGTCATAAAAACTCTGAAATATCCAATGTACCCATCTCCCTTAGGAAACATCCCACTTTGTGTATGTATGCGCAAATATTCAGTCCACTCAACAGCTAAGCTCTGAGAACCTACACCATATCTGATTCAGTCCTCTCACACACCAAACCCCATCACAAAGACATGCTTGCTCAAGGAGTAAGATGGGACAAGTCTTGTTCTCTGAGCTCAGTTTGGAAGAAGCTGCTCACCTGGCATCCACCGCAGGCTCTTCGTTGGCTCTCTGCTGGTTTCCTAGCCCATATCACCAGGGCAGCTTTGCAAGATGTATATCTGGAGTCAGTATGCCAGAGCCCGATGGCAACTCGACCTTTTCGTACTTAAGAACTTGGAGGTAAGGAGAAGAAATAGCAAATTCAAAATAACTGCATTTCATCACTACCTCTGCAATATAGTTGATGGGATTCAGAATGAACTGGTGTCCCTTTGAAACACATAGGGGATGACTGAAATATCACCATTAGTACAAAATTCTTCAGTTTAAGTCTTTGATTCCTGTTAAAGAATAAATCCATCTCGTTTCCCGTGCACTCTCTCCTCTTAAGAGTACTGGGATCATGCTTCAGGCTATTTGCATTCATTTACAGTTGAGTTCAAATGAGATTTAGATTCTTTCTTGAGAACAGGATTGCTTTACAAAAACCATCTGGTGTTCTAGCAAGGGCACAGGGCTCAAAGTCAGAAGTCTGGGGGGCCTTGCACTTTGCCTGCATTGTCTGCCTTGGGAGATCAACTACCTATTTGGTGCTCAATTTCTCATCTGTGTATGGGATATTCTGATGCCCACTCTGCCCAACAACAACTTTTAATGGACAGTTGCAAGGCATTTGTCCAAATCACTACTTCTTTTCTCTAAGAAACATCTTTGCAATTTCCCCCAGTCAAGAAGTGAGTCTCAAGCCATGTGTATCATGGAAGTGACTCTCTTCCTCAGCTGAAGTGGGGATGGTGTGAGTGTAACATAAATCTTAGCTAGATCAGTCACATTCTGTCTTCCAGAACTTCAGAACTGTGATTTAAAGGTGGCACCCCATCCTTGCTGGTGACTGCATTTGAACCTTGCCAACTTGGAAGCTAAGGTGTCCTTATTCTTTCTGAGTTAACTAAGGAATCCGACATCTGATCAGTAGAGAGAAAAAATGAAGCAGAGGCGGCAAAAAGCACAAGGGCTGGAGACGAAGCCCTTTCTGGGTTCCTGCCAATGTTCGAGATAATTATTCTAGGCCTTTCTTGCAGTGTAGGAGCAATGTTCCTGGCCTTGAACTTTTTCAGGTACCCCTGAATCTTTGAAATAATTTCTGTCTTTTTTCCTGCTCTAGCACAGGTTGAGTTTTATTCCATACAAGTAAAACTTCCTTATCAGCTTAGTACATCAGTGCAGGGAGCCACTAGAGATGGGAAAGGATGCCCTTGCCTGTGTAAGTTATTAGGCAGAAAAATAGCCAATTCAAAGCCTGTTTACAACTGTTGGATGTTCACCCATTGATTAAAGTCTACTGTTAACCTGTTGAAATCCATCCTCCTCCCACCTCCACTCTTTCCAGGTTCCCTGGCAACCACGGATCTTTCTGTCCTTATAGATTTGTTTGCATTTTTTAGAATTTATACAAGCAGAATCATATTCAGTGTGCTCTTTTTAGAAACCAGCCCTTCAATAAATGTTTGAGGCTATGCCAAGAATTGAACACATGTGATTCCTGCCATCAGGGAAATTTGATCTGCAATGGAAGGTGGATATTGTAAGACTGTTTATATATATACATATATATATATATGTACACATATATAAAGGCTTATATATGTATATATAATATAAAGTTTTATCTATTTACTTATTGCAGAGGGAGAGTACATGTATGCTGCCATTTGCTGGTTCACTCCCCAAATACTCAATGACATACAGTGCTGGGCCAGGCCAAAAATAGGAGCCACAAATGCAATCCTGGTCTCCTACATGAGTGGTCGGGACCTGCCCCTTGAGCCATCACTGTTGCCTTCTAAGTGCGCATTAGTAGGAAACTGGAGTTGGTAGCCAGAGCAGGGTACTGAACCCAGACACTCAGATATGAGGTGCTGGGTGTCTTGGCATCTGAAGCACTAGGCGAAATGCCTAGTCTGTGTTGTATGTTTTGATGAGTTGAGTAGCCCCCATGGATATATACACTAGGGGGATGTAATTTAGGGGCTTATGAGAGGTCTGAAATTCTAAGAGGAATAAGGCAGATTGAGAGGACAAGACTGGTGGTGGAGTCTAGGCAGGGGGAACAGAGTATGAGAGGGCCCGTGGGAAGGAGGAAATGCAGCATATTCAGGGAACAGAAAGAAGGGCAGTTTGGTGGAGACCATCAAAGAAGGAGCAACGATAAGGATATGGAGACTTGAGCAAGTCCCTGCTGTCCTTATGGCTCCAGGTCCCTTGCAACCTCTCTGCTGTAGAATTACCCTCTCCTGACTCTCAAGCAACCTTTCCACCACTGCCTTGTCTTCTTTCATTTTTCTTTTGGCTAGCAGGTTTTCGCCATTAGTGTTGAGACAAAGGAAAAAAAAAAATAAAATCAGAGGAAGAATTCAGTTACTCAGATTCACATAGTTAGCTGGAGCCAAGGTGTGGTTGTAATGTAGCCGTCCAAACTCCGAGTCCAGTGTTTCTGCATATCCAAGCAGTAAGAATGAGCACCTGACTTGGCAGACTCAGGTGTCATGGCAGAAGTCAAGGAAAGTAGATAGGTCAACTGTCAAAGATCAGGATTCAAAGAAGTGTTCAGTAGCACATAGACAGCTTCCTGCCACTTAGCACTTGATTACCTACTGGCAGGAAAGCCTGTTTATGTCATCCCTTACACTTTTTCTCCAATTTAATGAAGTAATTAATGCTATAAAAAGCTATGAAAATATAAATGTAAGAAAGCATGTTGCATAATTAATAATATATGCATATGCATGGCAGGGTGTTTCTTTCTGGCATACATATGCATATGTTATTAATTGAAACATAAGCACTTTGTTTCAAAATGCCAGGGTGTTGGTCCAAGACATGCTGACTACATGTCAGCTCCCAGCTTGACTCCAGGATGTACTACATTGATCACACAGGTGGACCAGCAGGGCCTGGGAGCAAAGTCCTAGACCAGAGAACTACAGGGATGACTGGCATCTAGACTGAGCTCTGCACTAGCTCACTATGTGATTTAAGTTATTCCCAAGACCTTCATTTCTCCATCTGTAAAACTGAGGGTTAGTTTGCATTGGTTGTAAGGAAGAAAAAAAAGGAAGTGTATCTCTCTATTCAAATAAAATCTTAAGTGGAAAAAATCTGTAACACAAAAAGAGGAATCTGTAGTTGAGGCTGGAGCAGGGACTTCCATCCAGCACCATATTCTCTTACCCCATGTTTCTCTTTGGCCCTTCTATAAGTTAATTTAGAAAGTACTAGACTAGATCGTTGGGTCAATCGCTCTGTAGTACAGTTTTCCCTTTTCAGGAATACCAGCTACACTGGGTCACATTAGGCCATATAATAGAGTGGGGGATGCTCGATAGGATTTGAAAGGTTTGCCCCTCATTAGCAGTGTGTCACTTACTCAACTTGTATGCCTTACACTTCTCATCTGACTAGCAATAACGTAATCCTACTTCCTCATTATCACATAGAACCACCACATTAGATATTGTTTATCAAAGTACTCTGAATGTGATATGTACAGTGAGATCTTTATTTTTAACTTTTATTTAATGAATATAACTTTCCAAAGTACAGCTTATGGATTACAATGGCTCCCCCCCATAACGTCCCTCCCACCTGCAACCCTCCCCTTTCCCACTCCCTCTCCCCTTCCATTCACATCAAGATTCATTTTCGATTCTCTTTATATACAGAAGATCAGTTCAGTATACATTAGGTAAAGATTTCAACAGTTTGCTCCCACACAGAAACACAAAGTGAAAAATACTGTTTGAGTACTAGTTATAGCATTAAATCTCAATGTACAGCACACTAAGGACAAAGATCCTACATGAGGAGCAAGTGCACAGTGACTCCTGTTGTTGACTTAACAAATTGACACTCTAGTTTATGGCATCAGTAATCACCCTAGGCTCTTGTCATGAGTTGCCAAGGCTATGGAAGCCCCCTGAGTTCACTGACTCTGATCATATTTAGACAAGGCCATGGTCAAAGTGGAAGTTCTCTCCTCCCTTCAGAGAAAGGTACCTCCTTCTTTGATGACCCATTCTTTCCACTGGGATCTCACTCGTGGAGATCTTTCATTTAGTTTTTTTTTTTTCCCCAGAGTGTCTTGGCTTTCCATGCCTGAAATACTCTCATGGGCTTTTCAGCCGGATTTACATGCCTTAAGGAATGATTCTGAGGCCAGAGTGCTGTTTAGGACATCTGCCATTCTATGGGTCTGCTGTGTATATCACTTCCCATGTTGGATCGTTCTCTCCCTTTTTTATTCTATCAGCTAGTATTTGCAGACAGTATTCTTGTTTATGTGATCCCTTTGGTTCTTAGTCCTATCATGATCAATTTGAACAGAAATTGATCACTGGGACTAATGAGATGGCATTGGTACATGCCACCTTGATGGGATTGAATTGGAATCCCCTGGTATGTTTCTAACTCTACGGTTTGAGGTAAGTCAGCTTGAGCATGTCCCGAATTGCACATCTCTTCCCTCTCTTATTCCCACTCTTATATTTAACAGCGATCACTTTTCAGTTAAGTTTCAGCACTTAAGAAGAATTGTGTATTGATTACAGTATTCAACCAAAAGTATTAAGTAGAACAAACAAAAAAAATACTAAGAGGTATAGCATATTAAGTTGTTCCTCAACAGTCAGGGCAAGGGCTGATCAAGTCACCATTTCTCATAGTGTTCATTTCACTTTAACAGGTTTCCTTTTTGGTGCTCAGTTAGTTGTCACCTATCAGGGAGAACATGTGGTATTTGTCCCTTTGGGATTGGCTTATTTCACTCAGCATAATTTTTCCAAATTCCTAACAGGGATCAATTTTCAGTTAAAATTTAAACACCTAAGAATAATTGTGTGTTAACCAATGGTACTAGAACAAAAAAATACTAAAATGGATAAAGTATTACATTGTACATCAACCGTCAGGACAAGAGCTGATCAAGTCACTGTTTCTCATAGTGTCCATTTCACTTCAACAAGCTTCCCCTTTAGATATTGTTTATCAAAGTACTCTGAATGTGATATGTACAGTGAGATCTTAAAAACACTCTTCTAACTATTAAGGATGTAGGTTTTAAACCCAGTTATTTTGCTACTTACTGTGACCTTGGTTAAATGACTTAATTTTTCTTTGTGATGGTTTCCTCATTGATAAACCATCCTAATTTCTATGTAATATGCCATTACACTTAAAAATCACATCCACATGCAATAAATGTGGATCATTAGCATTGTTTTTATTATAATCATCATGATAGAAAACATTTGGTCACTGAGCATGAAGAAGCCTGGGTTCCAACCTTGAACCTACTAGTGCCTAAATGTGTGTTTTAACCAAAGAGGCCAACATCAGTGAAAGCTGAAGACCACACAAAAGAAGAGATGGAAAAAATATTGATATTAATATACTTTGAGAAATTAGCATGTATTCACAGACAGGGAGTTTAGATTTGCCTTCCCAAGTGAGACATGAATGAAACAACAGTACTGAAAAATGACATTGGGTTTTAATTTTAAGTTTTACAGGGCATTCAAAATTTCTCTCTCAGTTTTGGGTAAAGCAGGAAAAAAAATTAGATACTATATTTTAAAGTCATTGGTTCTGTTTCATTGGAAGAAATTATGAATGACTGAAAAAAATTGTATATGGGTGAAATGGTCATTTTTTCATTCAATTATTATTTATAGCCATTGTCTATATTCCCAGTAAACTAGGATCTTTTTTGCTTTTTACTTATTAAACTTATTCAGTGAAGTAGTAAGCCTTGTTACTGCAACGTAAATTTTTTTTAAGGATTTATTTTATTTATTTGAAAGAGTTACAGAGAGAGGTAGAGACAGAGAGAGAGGTCTTCCATCCGATGGTTCACTCCCCAGATGGCCTCAATGGCTGGAGCTGCGCCTATCCGAAGCCAGGAGCTTCCTCTAGGTGTCCCACATGGGTGCAGGGGCCCAAGGACTTGGGCTATCTTCTGCTGCTTTCCTAGGCCATAGCAGAGAGCTGGATCAGAAGAGGAGCAGCCAGGACTAGAACTGGTTCCCATATGGGATGCCAGCACTTCAGGCCAGGGCTTTAACCCACTGAGCAACAATGCCAGCCCCTGCAATGTAAATTTAAAATGTTATCTCAAAAACAAAACAAAAAAAGGCAGAAATAAAGATAATAGGAAGGAGTTTGTGAGAGAGGAAGGGAATATCATTATGCACTTAGACTAGTATCTATGAATCATTGTTGAATCTATTAAAATTAATTAAAAGTAAAATAAAAATGAAAAAAGGACTGTAGCACATGACAATTAGGAGATAACAGATAAACATTACTGTATTGCAAAAAGGAGGTGACAGATAAATTGTTTACCAACCATGATCATCCATCCACCTCAGCCTATAAAGTTGACACATCCAATCAATGGAGACGAGAGAGACTGAGACAGGATTTTTTGAGAGAAATATTAGTGTGCTGTGAGCCTTTCTGCCATGGGGAAGGCTTGGCCAGAAGCCTACCTTTCACCTAGGTAGAGGGCTTTTAAAACTATTTAGAAAGTTTCTCTGTCTCTGTGCTGGGCTCCAAGGGATGGAGGAGTGGAGCTGGGGGTATTGCAGTAGTAGCTGAAAAACTGGCCAGCTGGCTCCTATTTAAATGGCAAAGCAAAGGAGAGGTTTTGAGTTGGGCATCCTCAGCGCTCCCAAAGAGAAGGTCTTTGGGTGAAAGCTTCCTTAGTGATTCCTGTGGATCCAGTGTGAACCATGTGTGGTAGACATTGAAATGGAGTCATCTCAGGCATTACCAAGAGGGCCTCCTGGAGAAAGGAAGGGGAGTCCCCCAGACGCTGGAGGTGTGTGGCCTGATTGCCAGGGATGAGGCACAACAGAGACATGGGCTCTCTTAAAGGGAGCTGTAGATGGTGGATACTTACTAAGAAAGGCTTTCTAGAAACATCTACAAGGAAGACAGTCACCAGTATACAGCTCCCTGTCTGAAGAACATAATGCCAGCACACAAAAGTGTCTGTCAAGCCAGAGCATCCCTAGTCAACCCCACCACATGCACAACACTTGGTTAATGACATGGAAGAAGGCTGAAGCACACAGTGGGGGAAACATTAGAGGCCACCTGTGATCCGTGGTACTGCCCAGTATTTGCAGATTTCCACCTATATAGGGTATAAATTGGATATGGAAAGAAGTTTTCATTTTCAGTTTGAAATTTTCATGATCACATAGGACTAGGTATTTCTTTTTCTGGATTGAGACTATACAGATTATATCAGAGAAACTCTGAAACCACCAGGGACAGAGAAGAACAGGTAGTGCAGTTGAAAGGGATGGGATGATACAGAAATGCAATTGCCTGATGATGATGCTGTCAGATCACGCTTTTCAAATTAATGGTCATCAGGTACCAGGCTGCATGTTATAAAAGCCAGATTTCCTTTTGTGCAGTTGGTTAGAGAAGCGTACTGCTTTATTGTTGTTTGAAAAATTTTAAAAATAACTTTGAGCTCTTAAGATATGTAAAGAAAAGGGTGCAAACAAGATACCTGGAATTGAGAATTAAGTTGTAAACTGAGGCTTATTCTGGAACAGGGCTGGACTTGAATATAGGTGAAGCCGTTTGCTCTCCAAATTACATAATTTTAGAGGGGTTTTACAGTTTGACTATATCCCCTGGGACCTGCCTAGAAATATAAATTCTTATATTCCATTTGACGTTCACAGTTACTTGTTTTATTTCAAACCTTCAGTTTCTGTAGCAATTAACATCCCTGAGAGCAAGTCACACTTGTCGTTCTCAGTACCTTAATACCCCAGACTAATTGGGCAGAAAGCATTTCTGAGTATAAGCTCTGATGGGAAGAGAGAGAGGGGTGGGTGACCCCTGTGCTCATCATGGGGTGATGATGGGGGTGGGGGAAGGAGGCGAGGGGGAGGGAGAGGTCAGGCAATGTCGCTAAAGGAGGACATGCTATGAGTGCATTGGCCACAGTTAAGCATTGCCACCTTCTAGCTGACTCAGATAAACTTTGGCTCCTGGAAGTGTCCTGTTATTTCTCCCATTCTTTGAATTTCTTTCAAGGATGTTAAGGAAGAAACGTTAAAGCTAACAATTGTATTGTAGCTTTGGAAAATCAGAAGCAAACCTAAGCATCAGCCACGACTGGGAAGGTTTCTGCATTTCCCCTTGTGTGTCAACTCCCACAGTGGTACTGACAGCCTGGAGCACAGAGCTGGAGAGGACTGCAAGGCTCATCCTTCCTGAGGGTAGTGACATGAGATCCATCGGGAAATGAGGGGCAGAAGTCATCTCTCTTCCAGCCTGCCTCTCCGTGCTCTGCCCTCACCCAGCTTCTTTCTGTCTTGCCTGCATCTCCCTACAGTCAGTGCTGTTTCACTTCGTGTGTCCTCTTCTAGATAATGCTGGTAATACCCACACTCAGAATACTTGTGAGGTCTAAATGAGCTAACGCAGATAAAGTGTTAACACACAAACACATCTGGCCTGCACCAGGTATCCAATAATGGTAGCTATCGAGGATTTCAATTATGAGATCTATTCCCATGTTTCAGGTAATTTTCAGATATTGACAAGGATTATAGCTGAGAATCACACCATACAGTTGTGAGTTACCAAACTCAGGTTCAACTCTAGATCTTTTCTGGTTTCAAAGCGTGTGCTTTTCTACTATGGTAGTCTCCTCCTAGCCACTGACCCACAGTGGATGGCTGAAACTGCAGAAAGTGTCAAACCCTGTATGTGCTATGCTTTCTTCTTATCCACACACAGCTACGAAAAACTCACCTTTTCACTGAGAGGAAGGAGTTTGTAGCTTGACATAAATTTGCCAGCATCACTACTCCTGTGCTTTGGGTCCATTACTAAATAGAATAAGGATTATTTGAAGACATGCAATGCAATACAATCGATGCAATAATCAAAATGGTTAGTAAGTGACTAACGGTTGGTAGCATGTACAGTGTGAATATACTGGACAAAGGAATGATTCATGCCCTAGACAGCCTGGAATCCGGCTATGAAAGATTTCATCACACCACTGAGAATTATGCACAACTTAAAACTTAGGAATCGCCTATTTCTGAAGTTTTTCATTTAACAGTTTGACCCTGTTTGGCCTTGGGTAACTAAATCTAGGGGAAGACAAGCTGTGAGTAAAGGGGACTACTTACACCACTCTAGCTTCTAGGAATAAAATCTCACTCTTTGTGATCGTGTGATTGGGGTTCCACCAAGTACAAGTTATCTTCTGTACAGTGGTGTCTACACTTCAGAAGCTCACCAGTTAGTGGAATTCCTGTTACTGCTGATAGCTTAGAATCCACAAGCAAGCCCTCAGGATCGATATGTGGATTAGAAAGGGATATCGTATCTGTCCCCATAACCTCAGGGACACAACTCCTGCAAACAGGTCTCTCTTTCCACTGCTATGCCAGTGAGTAAATCTCATTTCCTCATTCAGATGACGGATGGACCCTAACAATGTGCGAGGCATTATACCAAGCAAACAGTAGTGAGCATCCACAGCCAGTGCCCTAATGGAGCGTACCATCTCACGGGAGGGCAGGCGTTCAACAAAGACATACAAATATCTGCGTGTGAGCTTTGATCATCGACAAGAAGGAAAAGTGCAGGGTATATAACAAGGGAATTTGACCTAGTTTAGGGAGTCAGTTTTTGAACCTCTTTTAAAGCACATCTCTTTATTGATATTTTGAGGCTAAGAAAAGTTGTCACCTCATGCTGGTGTTACAAGGATTAAGCAATTTGATGATTTCTAAAAGAATGAGCACAGTGCTTGGCACAAAGGGCATTCTCAGATGTCAGCAATGGCTGCTTCTGTTACCCTTTCTATTCTTCTTATCTTCTGTGAAACAGGGATTTGTACTAAGATTTGAAGGGAATGGAGATCCTTAGCAAGAATTTTAGTTGTAACCTCTCTTCTTTCTTGCTATAGTTAATTGGGCCATGCATGACTAAATCTCAACATACACAATAAGATATGCTAGCACCTGTTTCAAAGAGTCACATGAGTAAGTTGTTCAGAGTCACTAGGAAGGTAGTGGCCGAAACCTGTCTACTAACCCCCATCTGAGGCTCTTTGTTATACTACACATCTTTAATATTTCTCCATTTCAAGGTGATCTTCCAATCAAAAACAAACTTGTAGAAGTTGACAAAATAGCCTACCATGCAAAAACCGAGACTCCAAATGAAAAACACAGCTTTCGAGATATCTGGTTTTGTTATTTGTTTCTTTCTCTTTCATAAATGGATGTTCAAGAGGCCCAGATGGCAATCAGCAGCCTCAGACATAGACAGCTCCATTAGTTGTTTGAAGCCAGGGTCCTCTCACCTGAATTTTCTCAGGAGGAATCCTATTGGGAAAGCCAATGACAGGTTGAGAAGCCTGGGCTGTGCAGATCTCAAATATGATTCAATACTTGTTTTTAATTCCTAGCCTCAAATACCATCAGAGCAGAAAACAAACGTGAAATGAGAAAGATAAAAGGATGCAGATTAAAAAGAGGAGGCCGGGACAGGAGGAGCTTGAAGCAGTAGCAATTGCCACAATTCAGAGCGGCTGGCAGAGATCCCATCTGCCTGGTGGCAGCAGCGTCTCCCAGACTCACTTGCAGCCCCACTCAGTAAACACACACGTGGGCCTCGCCTGCAGTAACTGATCTGGGCTTTCTAATAGTCTGAGGATTCAAAGCTTTGAATGAGACTTGCTTATTCAAGGAGAAGAAATACCAATTTTTTTCTCTTGCAGCAGCTGGAGATCTGACTCTCCTCACTATGGCTGTGCTTAAAGAGGATGAACAAGTCATTCAACTAAATACACACTGCTGCATTGCACTGTGGGTGAGACCCCCTACTGGCTGCAGGTGCCCACCATCTATTAACATCCACAACCTACCCTGTCTCAAGTTTTGCCGTCGCTGCACAGATCCTCAAGAAGTTTTATAGCCACAGACAAAGCAAATGTGGCTTTGTCACTAGAGTCTTTACTTTTTGTACAGTAGTTGGTTAGCTCGTTCGTTCCCTCATTCATTCATACAGCTGTTAAGCATATATTTTTGGCAATCAAATTTCTGAGGACAGGGAAGTATGGAATACAAGAGAGCAAGCCACTGCTCCATTGCTCTCACAGAGCTTACATTTCAGTGTCCTTGGATTATCCACCAGTCGTACATTTATTGAAAACCTTTTGTCTTGAAGGATTTATGCCAGGTGCTGGGAAAACAAAGATGAATGGGAACATGGACTGTATCATCAAATGATACCAAGGACTCAAGCGGAGAATTGTATTAGTAAGAGGTAGAGGCAGGATTACAGAGGTTTAGGAGCGGGCAACTAACTTAGAATACGTAGGAAAAAGGAAAATACAAAATATAGTTTCCCAAAGGGATTTATATTGATCTTTCTGTTTCAGAGTTATTCATTTGTGCAAGTAATTGTTGAATATGCCAAAAGTCTTGAAAGAATATCTGGCATATATAAACCCTAGATAAATGTTTGGCTTTGCTGTATCCCTATTATTTTTAACCAGGCATGGTGTTAGGCTCATAGTAATCTGAGGAACTTAGAGGTAGTTGAAGGCATGGGGAAAATGATATCAAAGACATCAAGCAACTTTCCCAAAGCTGGAAGTAGAATGCAAATCCCCAGACACCTAGTCTGGTTCCTCTCCAATATGATGCTGTTGCACACATTATGAACATAGCAGTGGAATTCATTGCATAGGTCTCTATTTTTAAAAATGAATAATGAGTTCTTAACACGCTCTTTGTAGATAGGCCTAGAGAATGAAAATGTCTGAATCCATCCTTTCTCAGCTGTATCAAGCCCAGAAAATTCTGCTGGAGTAATGCTCAGGGGGAGAAAGCTTGGGCTTCTGTCACCATCTGTTCTGAGTAAATACCACTGCTGGCCTTTATTTAGCACTCTCTCTTCCCAGGGTCTCCCTGTTTGACTTTAGAGGAGAAGGACACCAGGACACAGGGCAACCAGCCAAGGTCAATGGGGAACAGCTAAACAATAAAATGAGGTGATCCATAGTCTCCGATAAAGCCACAGAATATTCTGAACACACCAGCACAAGGGTTTGGAAAATCCCTGGAGAACACAATTCCCCAACCACTGCAGGAAAAAAAAAATACAGTTTGGATATTTAAATCCAGGCATATCTTGCCCATGGGCTATGCTTCCAAAGGCAAATATTGTTGAGTGAGTCATTCCATCATGCTGTGTTGTGGGTGGCAGCAGGTTGAGGGGACTGGGAACAGAGCCAAGACTGGAGAATACAGCAGCAGGAAGATTGGGGGTGTCAGGAGAGTGGTGGGGTCATAAGCCAGGCAATCAAGTCAGAAATGTCACTGGGTGGAACAGTGTGGGAGGGCTACATGTAAACCCACCAGAAATGAAGTCTGTAAGAGCCTAGAAACTGAGCCAAACCAGGCAAACAGCTGCAATTGCTAGTAGCAAAAACAGCTTGGAGATTATTTCTTTTTAAAGTTATTATTATTATTATCTTGAAAGGCAGAGAGACAGTGAGATTCATCTGCTATTTCATTCCCCAAATACCTGCAACAGCCAAGCCTGGGTCAGACTGAGCCGAGGGGCCCAAATCTCAATCTGGGTCTCCCACGTGGACAGCAGAAACTCAGTATTTGAGCCATCACCTGATGCTTTCTTAGGGTGTAAATTAGCAGGAAGTCAGATCAGAAGCAGAGCCAGGATTTGAACCAGCACTCTGATGTGGGATGAGGATGTCCCAGGTGGCATCTTAATTTCTGTAACAAATGTCCATCAAGAGATGGTGTCTGATACAGTCTAACCCACCTTTCCTTCCTTTTTGTTCTCTTGAGAGCCAATTGCAATAAAAGTCCCTAGGATTTTACCTTTCAGTTATTACTTGGTTAGGTTCCTGAGCAGGGGTAGGGAACACACAGAATTCTGGCTGGGGCATATTTATGGCACTCAGCCTCAATGAAAAATCTGTGAGCTTTGTAGTAAGAAGTAAAAAAGAGAACATTTATTCATCCAAACACTTATTCAGTACCTTCTATGTGCTAAACACTACCGTAAGTACTGGAGATAAAACTAGCAGGCAAAGGGCGCTGTGGTCTTGGCACTCACAGAGCTTACAAACTGGGGAGAATCAGTGATAATCAAAGAACAAACCATTACAAATGAGAGAGAGAGAGAGAGATAGAGATAGAGATAGATAGGGAGAGAGAGAGAGAAGGGAGAAGAAAGGGCAAAGAAAGAAAGCAAAAGACAGAAGAGTGAAGGAGAAGAAAGAGTAGAGAATGAGAGAGAATGGGGGCAGAGGGAGAGCATGAGCAGAGGAGAGAGAGAGAGAGAGAGAGAGAGAGAGAGAGAGAGTTGTTGCGGAACATAATCCAAGGGAGAAACATCTACTGCTGTCAAAAGTCAAGACACCGAAGTGGTGCAGGAGGCCAGTGAGTAGTACCTCTTGGGGAAGTGGGAAGCTAGAGCTGGTAGAAAAATCATTAGAATAGGGCAGGAGAGAATATTCTAGTCCTTCTGCAAATGCAGGGAGGTGTATGGCAAGAATGAAGGCCTGCTTTACTCCAAAATTTAAATTTTATAACTCACTAATTCATAAAGCAATTAATAACCTAGCAGTAGGACTCACTGCTAGGTGCTATGTAGAATCTAAGTTTGGAAGTTGCAGACCATGACCTGAGGAAGACAGACCTGAGGAAGAGACCCCCAAATCTGTTACTGAATCCCTCTCATATGCAAGAGGCTTTATGTTTGCTTTTTAACACCAAGAGGCAGCAATTTTTATTTCCATTTTGCAGATGGGAGAACTGAGGTTCAGACAGATGACTTACGGGGCCACAGACCTGAGCCTGCTCATTATATTTGTTGGAATGCTGAGCCCATGCAATTTTTATGTCTTGCAAAATCTCTAATCACAATCCTATGTGAAAACGCACCATAGAATATTTGGATGTCAGCCCACTTCTTTCTTTCAGCAGAGTTCTATTTCAACCTGAACTATGGACATGTTGTGTGTGTAAAATCATCTATGTATATAGTTTAACACTTTATCCTTTTAGGAATATACAGAGTGCACATACACACTCATATGCTCTTGGTCTACTAGTATTCAAAAGATCAGACATACAAAGTCACTGAGTCCTAAACTACGAGAAACATAATCTTTCTTTGTTGGATCAGATCACCTGTCCTCCTGGATCTTAAAACTGTGCAGGTCCTCATAGGAGCATCAGTTATCACAGTGTGGTAATTGGCTTGATGTGCTATTTAATGGAGTGTTATGAAGTCATAAAAAGCCGGTATTTTAAAACCATCAAGTTCTTTAATTATCATTGTAATTTAGCATTTATGAAACTGTGTTCCACAAGAAACTTAGTTCTACAAGAGATGAAGATATGAACCAGAGAGGTGGAAAATATGTTCAAGAAATTTTTAATTTTATTTGAAACCATCAAAGTTCTTTCCGGAACCTGTAAAGCAGTAATAAAAATGTGATCCTACAGAACAAGCAGGTTTTCCTGAAATTACTTACCTGTGGAATGAGACATAATATTCTTCCTTGGAAAAACTTTGGAAAACAGAATACTATTTCTGTAACAGAGGTGATCCCAAGGTACTTGCCTTGTGCATAGGTATAGATGGAGAGATTAGCTCTTCTTTTAGCTAAGGTTTCTGCCTCCAGTTTTTTGCAGTTAGGACCAGAATCTGGGATTTAAATTGTTGTCCTAATCCTTTCACACCCTCTACCCTGAACTGAAAAATCATTTTTCATGTGTGTTTGTGGAATAGAAATGTATTATGTTTAAATCCAGATTTTCTGAGGATGGGTACTGTGGTGCAGTGGGTTAAACTGCTGATTAGATTCCCTCATTCCGGTTCAGGTCCTGGCTACTTGGCTTCCAATCCAGCTTCCTGCTAATGTGCCTAGGAAGTAGCCCATGTACTTGGGTTCCTGCCAAACAGGTGGGAGACCAAGGCCTGCATTTGGGAAGTGAACCAGTGAATGGAAAAATCTCTCTCTTCTGTCTCTCCTTCCATCTTTGTTGCTCTGCCTTTCCAATAAGTAAATAAATCTTAACAAAAATATCACATTTTCTTTTCTTCCTCACCTTTTTTTGCCCCCTGCTCTAGGGTCAGAAATATAAACAGGAAAGCTCGACAGTAATAGCTTTCCCAGGTTTAAGAAAAATAAAGGGAAGAAAGAGGTATGGCTTTAAGATTTTACAAAGACACAATTTGCTATTATTGCCTGGGTTTTCCAGGACATAAAAGTTCCCCAAAGGTTTTTTTCTCCTGGTTTTGTAGGTGCACGTTACCGCACGTGGGCCTCCAAGTGGGCGGTGCATGGAATTTGGACGGCACCATCAAAAATCCCAGTGATTTATGTGGAAAACCATCACTCCTCCAGCTTTTGCTACTACGACATTTTTTGCTCCAGACTCTGTGATTATAAAATGTCACCGTGGAAACAGTTCAATACTCTCTTAAAAATATAAAAGCATCTGAAATGAAAAACTACCCAGAATCTCAAGCTCTCTTAAAGTCCAAGATATCCGCAGAAGCAAGCAGGCTGATTTTGTGTACAGCAATGACAATGCTCATATCCTAAAAATAATCTTGCTTGTCACTGCCTGATGATGCATCTGAAATTCCAGCATTAAGGAGCTATGACGCCCCATCACAAGGACAGCTGCTAGCAAACAACTTAGTGTAGGGGCTCTGACATCTGAGAGAGAACACAGATTCAAAGAAACAGGGCAAGATCTAACGTGTCTAGATATTTTCTCAGTAACACCCATGTACCTCACCACCCACTGGGCAACATGCTACATACACTGGAGTGTTTTACCCAACTTAAAACTAGACATCCAGGATGATGAGTCTCGTAGGGTCATACACAGAGATTTAACTCACCAAATTGAACTCAATTTATTGGGTGAACCAGAAAGATTGAGAGGCAGAGAGTCACTGGGGAATTTAAATAGTTGTTTTTTACATGCTTCTTTTTACCTCACCTTCTGCCTGCCCTGGAATCAGTTTGAGGTGGGAAAAGCCCATGTGGTATTTCAAGAGTGGGTCTCAGCCCTCTGAGTTTTCATGGTAGAAGCACCATGACACACTGGGTAAGAACACATATATTTTTGTTCTGCATGGGATAAAGCTGTTGAGAAAATGCCTGTTCTAGAAGACTAATGTGAAATATTTTTAAGGGTAATCTTTTTTTAAGAGGTTTTTATTTATTTATTTGAGAGGTAGAATTACAGTCAGAGGGAGGGAGAAACAGAGAGAGGTCTTTCATCTGCTGGTTCACGCTGCAGATGGCTGCAACAGCTGGAGCTGGGCTGATCCAAAGCCAGGATCAAGAAGCTTCCTCTGGGTCTTCCACGTGGATGCAGGGGCCCAAGCACTTGAACCATCTTCCATTGCTTTCCCAGGCCATAGCAGGAGCTGAATGGGAAGAAGAGCAGCTGGGACACGAACTGGCACTGTAGGTGGAGGCCCAGTCTACTATGCCACAGTGCTGGCTCCAAGAGTAATCTTAAGAGTCCAAGGTTTTCCTGTCACAAACTGATTAGACTCTCAGCACCAAAGGGATCAGATTCCACCAAATCAGTTGTTATTTGTGCTATAGATAAACAAGACCTGATGCCCCTAGTGGTTACTTGCACAAATTCCTACAGCTGATGGCATGAAAAGCCAAGCTCTAAAAGTCTGCTTCTAACACCTGATCTCTATCTCCAGTGACAAGCTGATGTCAAGGTGGTGCTCACTGTATTAGGCAGTTCTTTGTCACATTAAATGAGTACCTGGGAGAAACCACACAGGAAGGAGATTCAATCTGGCTCATAGTTTGAGAGGTTCACAGTCCAAGATTGTGTGGCCTTGCTGGCTCAGCATCTGGTGATGGTCTTCTTGCTGGGGAGGTCCTGAGGTGGCACCGAGTACCACATGCAAGTGAGAGGGAGCCCCCTCCGTGTCTCTCCTTAGAAAAAACCATGACTTGATCATGAGGCCTCCACCCCAACAATCTAATCCAAACTAATCACTTCCCTAAGTCCCCACCCCTCAACGCCATGGTTGAGTCATGTCTCTGTTCCCTTAGGATCATTAATAGAAGATTTTGAAAGGCTTTTGGGGACATGCAAGCTGACATCCAAACCACAGCTCTCACCAGAGACTGCCCTCTGTTCAGCTACTGCCAATTCCCTCTTCCACACCTACGCACCCCATATTGTTGAGTCCAAAAGTTTGCCTAGCTGTGAGTCTCTGTTTCCCAGCCTGTCTCCCAAATAAAAGGTGTGTGGGGAAAGCACTGTCAGGGCCTTCAAAAGAGGCTGAATCATCAGGAGCTATGTTCTTTTACTTGTGGTCAAATTATGTTTACTTAGTTATTTTCATCTACTTGAAAGGCAGAGTGGTAGAGAGAGGATGGAGGGGAGAGAGGGAGAGAGGGAGAGAGAATATCTTCCATCTGTTTGTTCATTCCCCAAATGCCCACAATAGCTTGGCCTGGGTCAAGCCAGATCCAAGAGCCCAGAAAAGCATATGGGTTTCCCATATGGGTTGCAGGGACCCAAGCACTTAGGTCTTTATCAGCTGCCTCCCAGAATGGATTAACAGGGAGCTGGATCAGAAGTGGAGGAGCTGAGACTTGAACAGGTTCTCCCATATGGGATGTGGACATCACAAGCAGTAGCTAAATCTTCTATATGACAGTGCTCTTCCATCTTTTACTTTGTTCTTTTTTGTCCCCTCCTTCCAATTTCCTGGAACATTCACTTACTGATTGGAGCTTCAGCAGCCTTTAAAGACCATGAGGCAACCTAGAGGAGAACAGTCAAGGAGAAAGAATGATAGAACATGGGGCAGAGGGATACTGAGTCCCTGAGAGCTCATCTCATTTTTGTGTGGGAGCAAAGTGAACTTGTATCTTACTTAAGACAGGATTATACTTGGCATCTGTCACCATCAGTTTAAAAGAATTCCTAACTGACATAACAGTTTCAGTAAACACTTCTATTATAGATTGTTGAATAATAAGAGACAAAGAATTCAATTTTAGAGATGCAAGGGACTTTAGTCTACCTTCCTTTTTCTACAAACTAAAATAGACAGTTATTTACTCATTTGAAATAGTAACATTTATCAAGTGGATAGGATATATCCAATTCAGGGAAGCAGATAAAGAAGAGATACCAACCTTTCCTAAAAAGCACTCACAGGTTAACCAGTAATTTCTTTATTCAGCTAGATGGAAGCTATAATGGAGGAAGATACTAGGTCACCTTAAGAATACATTATTTGATTATCTAACTTAATTTTGGAAGGACTGGGTGACATCAGGAAATGCTTTCAAAAGAAGTGAGTCATGAGACCAAGGATCCAAGAAAGAGTAAAAGCTAAATAAAAAAAAAAAATGAATGACCAATGCTACATAACAAGCAAATGTCAAGGTCAGAACTTCAAGGGTCTTAAATTCTATTTATTCTTTCTGCTATATCAGTTACTGAAAGTATTTGGTACATAACATTTTCACTTTATCCATCCTTTAAAAAAAAGATTGACTTGTTGGAAAGACAATGTTACAGGGTGAGAGGAAAGGACAGAAAGAGAGAAAGAGAGAGAATTGATCTTCCATCATCTAGTTCATTCCCCTGATGGCTACAATGGCCAGGGCTGGTCCAGGCCAAAGCCAAGAGCCAGGAGTTTCATCCAGATCTCTCATGTGGGTGGCAGGAACCCAAGTACTTGGGCCATTTTCCACTGCTTTTCCCAGGCCATTAGTAGGGAGCTGGATCAGAAGTGGAGCAGCTGGGACATGAACCAGCACCCATATGGGATGCCAGTGTCACAGCTGGCGGCTTTACCCACCACACCACACCACAACCCTAACCCCCCACTTTATCCATCTTACTGAATACAAGATGTTTCTTCATCTTGAGAGTGAACAGCCACTCTGGTGAGCCACTGAGACTTTAAGACAAGCTTAGGAAAATATTAAATTGTGAAACATGAAATGCTAATACAAAATTGAATGAAGCTTTTATTTTAAAAAGTATACCTGTTCCTTACAAAAAGAGCAACAATTCAGAAAGGCATGAGGAATAAAGGAATACTTGAGATACCATCTCTGCAGTTGTCCTGGTTTAAAAGAACAAACGTTCTTAGTATTTTAATGAGTGTCTGCTACAGAAAGGAGAGAAGGAAGGAAGGGAGGGAGAGAGGCAGGATGGTAGAGTATATCTCAGTATCATCTGTCACCTGCTACGTTCAACAGGTTATCAATCTCTGGATATCAATCTCTGCTCTGTGGCATATCCTTGACCACCAGGTAAAAGTTAAGGCATAGATCAGACTCCACCCATCACTCCCACAACAACAGAGCAGTTCAGTTTTTATCTGCTTCACTGATACATTTGCAAATGGAATCAAGGGCCTTTTCTCAAAATTGTGCAGGGTGGATGAAAAGCCAGGGACTTGTTGACAATCAGCTACTGCAAATGCTCTATACAGCAACATCTTGACTTAACATGAGATGATTCTTCATCTCAAGAGTGAACAGCCACACTGGTGAGCTACTGAGGCTTTAGGACAACTTGGAGGACAATAGGCAGACAGGCCAATCAACCAGTGCTCCCTAAAAGTGATAGTCTCCAAACATTGACCAGTTGCTTACAGAGGCTGCAAAGAGGGGAAGAGTAGGGCAATAAGATGTGGGGTGACTGTCGGATCCTTCCTTCCATTCACTGGGAAAATTCAACCTTGGTCCAAATCAGCTACTGTTACTTAGACGTCCTCTTCAGAAAGAAGTTGTGTCTTGTAGGATGCTCCTGGCTCCAGGTATCTCTACTTCGTCTTAATACTGAGGACATTTCACATGCCAGGGAATACAAAGGAAGGGGCTTCAGGATTGTCTCACTGTGACTCAGCATCCAGTTCTTTTCTCTTTCTCAGCTCCATCATCCTCATTGTTGTCCTCAGGTGTCCATTTGTGGACCCTAGAGTGCTTCTAATGGCCACTGCATCACAACATGCATAGGCATAGACAGGAAAACCTCTTTCATGTGAAGTGGAAATAGGTATCTTCCTTCTATCTGATTGGGTCAAATGCCCACCTTTGGTCAAAAAACAGATTCAAAGCAATGCCAAGCCCTGTGATTGGCTTACACCAGGGATCTAAGGGATCTGCCAATGTGCTGCCTATAGGGCTAGAGAATAAATAACGCAGACTTTGTGGTACATATGGCCTCTGTCACAACAATTCAACTCTGCCACTGTAGTGCAAATGCAGCCACAGACAATATGTAAATGAGTGTGGATGTTTGCCAAGAAAATTTTATGTATGTTAAATGTCCACTACAATCAACTCTACCGAGACTTAAAATAGATTAGTGGCTGCCTAGTGTTTGAAGGGATGGGGGCAGGGGCGGGGTGTGCGGGGATTGAGGGCTGATGGCTTAAGAGACAGGAGGTTTCTTTTCAGGGTAATGAACAGGTTCTAAAATTGATTGTGGTTATGGTCACACAACTCTGTAAATATACCACAAGCCATTGAATTGTATCCTTTACATGGGTAAGTTGTGTAGTATGTGAATTCTAACTCAATAAAGCTGTTTAAAAAACTTTAGGGACACTGCAATTTAAATTCATATCATTTTCACATGCCAAGAAACCCTTCATTTAAAAAAATTTTTTTCAATCTTTTAAAAGTGTAAAAGCCATCTCTAGTTTTCAGGCAGTAGGGGATGGCCATTTTTGGTCCTTGGTCTTTGCTTTTCCCACCCATGGCTTACTCTAATCAGAATATCATTCTAATGGTAGGGAAGAGGTGTTCCTCTTCTGGATAAAATGAAAGAAAAGTTGACATCAGAACAAAAAAAAAAAATCAGTAGCAGTGTAGTGTGGAAGAAGAGGGAACTAGATAGCTTGATTACAAACAGCTGTGTCGCTTGGGGCAATTTCGCTCACGACGTCGTTGGTGCTCCCAGGGCACAGGAGTCAAGAGCACCTTTGCTGTCAGAGGCAGACCAAGAGGTTCTGCCCAGGAGGACAGATAGGCCATTCTGGGTGAATGCCTGGGTCACCAGCGCTGACTCAAAGCTTTGGGGCCTTAGGGCACTGTCTTTGTAGCCTCTTTGACAGTGAATGTTACAAAGACTCCCTTTTTTGTTGTCCTTGTTTCTGTTCTGGCTCCTGAATTTGCCTTCCAGAGTTTGTGAGGAAGTTTGATGCTGTACGAAGATCACAGGACAGGAAGTCAAAAGACCCGGCCTCAAGTCACATCATGACCTGCGTACAGTCTTTTGACATCCAAGATAGACAGGAACTAGTGCGAAGGAACAAAGACCAATTACTTTTCTGGGTCTGGAAGATGAGAAGACGTCCCTTCTACCTTGCAGGAGGGAAGAAGGTTCTTGAAGCAAGAGCGAGTAAGATGAGACTTCCAGGAAAGGGCCTGAAGCAGTGAGAGACTGACGTTGATTTAGGGTTCAGAGAATGTACTGGAATGTGTGGGGATGCTGGGGTGTGGGGATAGGGCTGGGAAGATAGGGATGGATCACGTGGGCGGCCTTAGCGTGGGACAGGGTAATTCACCTGCGCCCTCAGCAGGGGTCCATTTGTCTGATGGGGTGGGGGAGGTGTTGATTGGCGAGGATGCTCAGGCACTTTGCCTGCTGCTGCACCTCTGCTCCCACAGCTCCGCTCTCCTGAGCACAGCCTGTGGAGAAGCGCCTGGCCACCAATCTGCTGTTCCTGTCTCCTGGGTTGCAGTTTCGTGTATGTTTCATTCTCCTCTAAGAAGGACCGATTTGTCCGCTCCACTGTGTTAAGGCAAGTTTATTTCCTTTTAAAGTGAACAAAATTGAGTTCATTGACTTTATAAGACTCCTGGTGCACACTCTGTTTGATTTTTCACCACTTTCCCCAGAAAAGCCCTTCCTTAACCATCTCCTCAACCAAGCTGGCAGGTGCAGGGAAGGCGTCTCAGTGTCTCCAAAGGGAATTATTGCTCTCTCTCTCTCCAGGAAAGAGTTTTCAGTAAGGTAGTGAAAAACCAGAACGGTGGGGGAGAGATTTCCCTCAGGGATAATCGGAGGGGCTGTTTTTCAGGCTAACAGGGAGGCGGGTCCTGAGGAGAGCATGCTAACAACCTCAGGAAATTGCCTTGGCTGTAGGGGCTCTTGGCACTGAAGCTTCCATTCTCAGTAATGGAGCAGGCCCTTTTAGTCCTCTAATTGGAAAGAACTGCGGGTGGAGTGGGAGGAAGGCCTGGGGAAAGCAGGTGTTATCAAATGCTGGTGCACCTGAGGTGAACCACTAGACTGGAAGAGAATCCTCTCCCTGCTCTTCAAAAGTCTGTAAGGACACCCTGGTGACATTGGCCTGTGGGTTCACCTTGAGAACTTGACTCTTTGGGTTCAGCATACACTACTCCAGCATGCTTTCCACAGAGGTACTTTGCAGGTAAGCAGCCTCGTGGATAGTTTTGTAGTTAAAGGCTGGGGTCACACAGTTCTGAATTTGAATATTCCTTCTGCCAGGGGTCAGCAGAGCAAGCCATGTTGAAATAGCTGCATCATGGGTCCTCAGTTCTCCCGTCTACACAATGGAATAAATTATAATACCTATCCTAAGGTGGTTAGGGGATGAAGTGAGAGGTTTAGGGTTATACCAGGCACAGTTCTGTGTGTCTCCACATGGATTTAATTGTCATTATTTCTCTATGAGGCAGGGATTGTCAGAATTTCCATTTTACAGATGCCAAAACTGCCACATGGCAGAGCTGAGATTTGAACGAGGGCTGTCTGAGTTCAGAGCTTGAGCTCCATGCTGTGTACCTTGGTACTTTACTGGGGCTCAACAGATGGAGGGGCGGTATTGTTAGTGTGCACAGTTTTTAGGATCCCACAGTGTCAGTTTCTAGCCTCTGGAAAATCGTAGAGGCATGAGGGAGAAAAATAAGAAAATGAAAGGTGAAAGGGCCAGTGCAGAAAGGGCCTCTCATGTCTTTGGGACTGGGCTCTGGGCCAGTGCTGTGTGAGAATGGTTGCTCCCATTTAGTGCTCATGGTGCTTCTGCTCACTTGTCAATCCAACAGCCATGTCTTATCCATAGGGCCAGGCTCTAGGCCCAAAAGGCATAGGCTGGACTGGGCAGCCAGCAAGCTTATATGACCAGTCTGTTCTTGGCTTGGGGGAATTTACAAAAGTCATGAAATCACTGTGAACCTCATTATTTCATCATTGAATAGAGATAATCCTCTTTGCTCCCCTGGGTTTTGAACGTACAGTGCCCAGAAGGAGGTGGGAAATGTTATGTTAGGAAAATACAACATTGATCTGAATAGAAGAAGACAGGTGAGTTGGGTTATTCCTTTACACATTTTTTTCATTCATTAAATAAAGATTGATTTAGTGCCTACTTGGTGATAGGCCTAGTGTTCATTCCAGTGTTCATAAGAGCAAGATAAAGTTTCTGTCCTTAGAAATTTTATTCCAGAGATTGATATGCACATCGTGTGTATACCAAATAAGATACAGTGTTACAGTCATACCACAGAGTTCCATAAAAAGAGAAAAGTAATTCTCACGATTGATAAACCTAGTTCTCATAAATTCATCAGGTTCTTATTTTTTGCCATACAGATAATGAGCTAGTGCTGTAAGTTAGAATCCATTCCAAAGATCTTTGGATAAGAGACAGCATACTCAAGACATCAAGACAACACTGTGAATTTAGGTTGGACTTAGTTTTAATGCACATTTTACAAAGGGACTGGATGATAGCCCACCTTCTGCAACTTTGTCTATTTCCATTTCTGGGAAATGATCACAAACTTGTTATTTGAGATGTACTAGCTTTTGGGAATCCCTCGGATCAGCGTTCTTAATCTTGAACACAGGGACCCAGGGCTCACAAGGACATGGCCAGGGTCAGGCAAGAAAGATGTGTTTCATTTGTTTCACAAGGTACTGCCTCTGCCCAAGTGAGACAAAATTTTTTACAAGCTTAAGCATTGGAGGCTTTTATGTTTTATTAACTAAAATAGCCAATTTAATCAAAACCTCATTCCTCTAGCCATTTGGTAGCTCAGTGTTGATGGCATGTATAAACTACGCAATAACCTTGGGGAGCAGTAGGTCTCTGGGAACAAAGCCATCACCCAGAAAAGCTGTATGGGTCAGCCCGAGGGCATCAGAGCGTTAGAGCTTGATCCCCTCATCTCAACCAGTGACGTAGACCCAAGATGCAGAATGTTAACACTGCTTTCCCAGAGCAAGACATCCAGATGAGCCTTCCATTCCAAAATGACTGCCTGAATATAGCCCTGCAACCATCACCTTTGTTGTTGAGTAAATCTAATTACAGCAGTGACAACCCAGTATAAATTACTATATTTAATAAGGAGAAGGTGTAATGATTAACACTCATTAATTCAACACATTTATTGGATTTCTTTTAGGTAAAGGGCACTAGTGGAAGACTAAGGACAAAGCAATACACAAAGAAATGCTTGATGCAATAGAGACCATTACATGGAATGGAGACAAATAACTAAATAATCAAATGCATGCTTTTGTTTCTGTCAGAGATAAGTAGTAATGAAGAAAAATAGAGTAACGGTAGAGAGACCAAGAAGAGGGGGAAAGGCATCACTTTGAAAAGGTGTTGTGCAATAGCGTCTCTGAGGAATGACCCATGAATAAGATCAGAGTGAGAGGAAGGATCAAGCTAACATCTTGGGAAATAGCTTTCTGTGTAGAGGAAACAGTGAGTACAAGGGACTTGAGGCTGGAGTAAGCCGGGTTCAGTGTTCTAGCAAAGCAAAAAGCTGAAAATGGCTGGAATAGAATGAGCAAAAGGAAGGGAGGCAGGTGAATCAGATGATGCAGGACTTTGAAGTCCATAATAAGAACTTATTTTTATATAGGCATGAGTTGGGGAAGTTTAAAGGTCTTAAAGGCGAAAATGGCATAATCTCATTTACTTTTAAAGACAGGAATAGATTTTATTCCTCACAAGATTAAATTGAGAAATTGATAAATTGCAGTGTCTGAAATCAGAGTAAGTGTTGGGAAGGACAAGTGATGTTTATCATGGGTATGTGGTACACAGAGATAGGTACCACTGCTTCAGTGTCTCCACCCTGCACTCAGACTGCAGCTTCCTTAGTATCTGATCACATGCACATTTCTTAACTTGGGTGTCAACTTCCTCATGTATCAAAAGGATGAAAGCATCTCTTAGGAAATTTTAGGTATTGCAAGAGACAACCTGTTGTCCAGCACATAAACTCTCCATAGCGGTGAACCATTTTTTATCTCGCCTCTCTCAGGGGGAAGTAACCGGAAGTCCAAAGGAAGAACAGACTTTTGTCAGTCACACAGTTCATTAGTGGCAGGTTCAGGACTAGACTACTTTATGGTTCCCTATGGCAGGATCAAAAGGTGGAGAGGACTGGGAGGGCAGGGTGAACTAGGAGGGGCTCCCAGACACATTGGAACTTGAATTGATGGGTGGCTGTTTAATGCGTAGTTAATATGTACATATCCCGTATTCCAGTGCCTGGGTTTGAGTCCTGGGTCTGCTCCCCATTGCAGGTTTTTACTGATGCGGAACCTGGGAGGCAGTAGATGATGACTCTAATGCTTGAGTCCCTGATAACCATGAGAGACATCAGGATTATGTTCCCAGCTCCCACTTCACCCTGGCCTAGCCCCAGGTGTTGCAGGCATTTGGAGAGTGAACCAGTAGATCAGAGATGTCTGCCTGTCTCTCATACTTTCAAATAAATAGAATAAATTAAGTTTTTAAAAACTCGAATTGGTCCTCCTCCTCCCAGTTCTCTCCTTTCAGGGAGGAGTCTGGGAAATCAGGCAAGAATGGGTTCATTATGAAGCAACTGCTTATTTCCTGCCCTTTTTGATGGTGCCATCTCAAGATAACACATCAGCATGGAGCCCATGTGCTCAGAGCTTCCCGCTTGGGCCTTCCCATCCATCTGTTTTCTGAATGTTCTTTCTGTTTATAGCAAGCTGCTACCACCCTTGTCTCAAGTTAGAAGAGGTTTGATGGCTCCTTCTACATCACGTGGTAGCCTCTTCCTGGTCTGTGTGTGGGTGAGGATGTGGGTGGGGTTCCTTGTCACTGAGTCTCCTCATTGGTAACACGTTCTTCTGTTACTAACTATACAAATACACTTCTTCAAATAAGGCATACTAGTCCAGCCTGCTCGGTGAACAGGTGAAGAAACAGAGGCACAGGGACTCAGCCATGGTCAAATAGCCAACTGGAAGCAGAGTTAGAACTATACCTCCAGTCTCTAACTTCCTAACCCAGTGCTGATACCGTTCCCCTTTCGTGTTGCAGAATAGATGACCTGACGTTCTTCTGAAAAGATGAAACTGAAGAGCTACAAGGAAGGCTGTAAGAAGTGATGGCAAAGAGGCAGCAAATGAGTAAGGTAGGAGAGAAGTCATCCTCCTAAAGCCTGAGGATAAAATTATTGACAGTCCGCTGTGAGGCTAAGTCCCTCGCCACCTCCCTTTTCTGGCTGCCTTCTGTCATTGTCATTGGTGATACATAGTTCTGTGTTGCATCATCTCTTCCTCAGAGGGATGACAACAGGAAGCCATTCATTCTCCACTTAGTATCAGAGCCAGGGGCAGATGGCCAACCAAGAAGAATTAGAAAGCTAGTTAGCAACAGCCTAGCCAACAAAAAAGAACAATGAAGGGTCTTCAAGGGCAGGACTGCCATCTCCCTCCCCTTTTTAGTCTTTCCCAGCTTACATGGCATTTACACATCTGAAGCTTCCAAGAACTCCTTATATGTCAAACAGGAATTAGAATTTCTATTGTACCTAGAACCAGGGGTGGAGGTGGGGTTAAGCTAGAACTGTGCATCCTCTGCAGCTAAGAGCTAGGGACCTTGGTGAATATGTTGAAACAAAGAATAGAGGAGCAGAAAGTTCAAAGGTAAATCCCAGCTCTGCATTCAGCTGTTTAAATGTCCTAGGGGAAATCACTTTAGCTTTTGTGTCTCAATTTCTTCTGAAAATGGAGATAACATACACCTACCTCATAAGGGCTTTGTGAAGTCCTAGCCATGGTTACCAGAACTATTGTTATTAACCTCAGTTTTCCTCTTAATACTCAGGACCTTGGAGATCTTTATTTCACATTAGATGAGAATGAGAGAAATCTGGCCATCCTTCAAAGCTTCCTTAAATGTCTCCTCTTTCATGTGATCCTCTTGCATCATTCTTAGTCCTTGCAAATAAGAGATAGATTCTCCTCTGAGCTTGCACAACACTTTACCAATAGCATGTCTGTGTCACGGTTGGGTTTCCTGTTGCTCCCTAAGGACAGGACCCAACCTATACTGGTTCCGATGATACAGAAGGAGTCAAGTCTAGAGACACCAGAGTCAGACACAGTGAGCTTCTTCCCAGCTTGATGATCCTTATTACCTCATTATCTAATTAATGAAAGAACAAGAAGGGAAATAAAACTCAAGCAAAGAAGGATCTGAGAGCTGGTGGTACATGTAGGGACTGAAAAAAAAAACACACTGAAATCAGATGGGTAAGATATCTAAGCATATTGCAGAAAGTTTGTGGGAAATGGAATTAAGGTAAGTTCATTTTGGTGCAAAAAACCTTGACATTCATGCAGTTTTTTCATACGTATATTTTCCATTAAATTTCTGAAGACCCTGCATAGGTATAGATTTTTTTTTTGCACTAACATAAATTTTAATTCCATTTTCTGAGAACTTTATGGAGTATCTTCATACAGAGTTAATTCATGCCCCATAGGGCATTAAATCACCAATTTGAGGCTTACCTTTTCTATGGAACAGAAATCACTTGTTCTGTACCAGACAAAAGTCATTGTAACTTATTTATAGTCTACAAATTAACATCTTTCATGAAAGGATATGGGCCTAATGAATAGGAAGTTACATAAAGGTTCATTCCCCTTAAGAATCAGATAAACCTTAGATGAACCTGTTAGAAAATGTTTCACTGTTGGAAGGATGTGTGGCGATCCTTTTCCTATAATTCTAAGTTTTGGGTAATTTTTAATTATTACCTCTTAAGACTCAACTGTAAAATGAGAATAACAATGCCTGTATACCAGAGCTCCATCTGTGATGATGTGAGTCAGTGTACATAAGGCACCCTGTTCACTATTTGCTGTGCTAAGTAGAAGTATTAAGGTGCAAGCTCTGTTCTCTGTAAGGAAAATGATAGTGAGTCTGCTGTGTGCCAGAAACCATGCTACAGGTTTTGTATTTGTGTGTGTGTGTGTGTGTGTGTATGCTTCATTTATCTTGAGAAAGGCCTGCCAACTACTTATTAATTTAGTTCCAGTTTATATGCAAGCAAATTTATACCATCAGAAACTAAGTGACCTGCCTGAGTCCTCAGAGCTTGGGTACTGAGTTGGTCTTTGATTCTAAAACTCTATCCATAAATGTTGCTGCCTCTTTAAAAGGAAACAAAAAGAAAGAAAAATCACAGACAAGGATTTGCTACAGCATTTGCATTGAACTTGAATTTGATTTAGCAGCCTTTTTTCACTTTGCTGTTATTCACCCAGATTTTGTTCCTTCCTTCCCTCCTCCCCACCCTCCCCCATTCCTAAGCTAAAAAGCTTTTCTCTCTACCATTCACTTAGCACTTCAAAGTAGGAAGGATGTGCCTTTGAGTGAAACATTGTGCTGGCAAAATGACACTCCATTTTCCAGGAACCCTAACAAAGCCTTTTGATTTGAATGCCAATGCTGTGAGTATGATTAAATGTAAGATTCACTTTTTACATTCACCAGCTGCAAAATAAGTTGTACAGTTCAGTTAGTTTGCCATGTGGTGGAGGATGCAGTTCCTAAAAGTTGCTATGGTGATGCATCTAATGAGAATGGTGTTGGAATGGGGATGGGGCTTGGTGAATTTCCAGGCACTAAAACTGGAAAGGTTACAGGTGGGGAGGATTTAGGGTTCTCTAAAGGTGTTTCTCTGTGCTTTCTGTGATGGTTGGGCTGTCCCTGCTGACACATGAAAATCTATCTTTCCTTCTGAGCTGTAGGCAGGGCCTTAGCTTAGTCTCTTTCTCTCTCCATTTCAAATCATTTGCTGTCCTGTGACATGAATTTGGGATCTAGAAAGAATAATTCAGGAAAAATGTCAAGGCTGTCAACAAAGGATAAAATTAACCTAGCAGAGAACAGAGAAAATTACATTTCTGGAGGGGAGCGGTGGCTAATTAGGATTGCAGTCTGGGAAAACACAGATTGAAGGAGCCCAGAAAATGTTCCCCAAGGCTTTACAAAATAGTGGCCACATTGAAACTTAAAATCATGAAGGAAGTGGTAGTTACATCATTAGCTTGTCTGGAATTGTGATTGGTGCTAAGGAGAGTCAAACTGTTTTGTAAGAAAGGGATGGAATATTGTCCCTATTTGGCCTAGTCCCAAAGTCAACTCCACTGGGAGGGGGCAGGGCTGAGAAGGGGGGACCATAGGAGACTGGGGGTGTCTACAGCCTAGTTCAAAGTTCAGCTAGGGTGTGGCTGTGCCTGAAGCCTGATTGGACATGTTCTCCTGTCTCTGTTGTACCAACCACATGCCACCACATTTAGTTTCTGCTTTGACAAGGCCTTGTTTTATCTCTAGTGCTCTTAGATCTCCTTACTCTCCTTTTGGGTATCTCTTGTCCAGCCTGTATCAGGTGCCCTGTTCCTGTTGACTCTGTGGATATCTGAGAAGACACCTGAATGACAGTAGGAACAAAACATCTCAACATCTGCAGGACAAATGTGTGCTTCAGGGCCAGGTTCTGATTTTGTAGTTTCTGTTCCCTCATGGAGCTATGTGCATGATAGCAAAGACTGCATTTAACTAGTTGAGTGCTGTGTTTCCCCACATCTAGCAGAGAACCTGGTACTAGTAGGAATGAGCGAATATGAACATGAATCCTGACTCCTGTGGGAAAGCAACTTTATTTTTGCAATTCACTCCTTTGTTAATTGGGAATGACCATTCTCTGCTTGCTTCTACACACTGACAGGAAAGGCTTAGTAATGATCTTGAAGGAGTAATTTAAATGGTAAAATCCCAGTGAAATAAAAGTGCTTTGGGGGCAGAATGGATAGTGCCTTTTGGGTATGTGGCTATGTATTGTCATTGTCGAACTAAACAAGTGCCTCTCATACAAGAACTGACTTGAAGATGTGTGCAGCAAGAGGTTATCAATATCCTCATTAAAATGGCCCCAGAGAGTCACACTCATAAGAGGTTTCCTTAATCTTCTTTGCAGGAGCATCAGGAGAATTCATTAATGTTGGTGGAATGATTTGATAACCTGAAATAATAGGTGTGACTGGAGTGTAAACTTATATTATTAAAACATGAATTGAATTGTTTTCTGGATAACTTAGGCAGGCAACAAGGTGAAGGCAATTTCAAAAGGTGTTTCGCAATGCCTGATACAGAATGAATGCTGAATTTGGCTGCAGTTCTACTTTTTTCCCCCCTAGATGAGTCGTGGAGGAAACTGGACTCTTGTCTAACAAATTACTGAGCTCCTCTTCCTGAGGTCTCTGTTTCCTCCTTGGACACACAAAAACACTGTGAAATCTATTCCAGTAACCCAGATCTACAAGCTATCAATTAGAATGGCATGGGAAAAATAAAGGCTATTCTCTGGTCCAATAAGATAGATAGGCTTTGAGTTTAAGATGAACCAAGTTTGCCTTAGGACCACATTTTTGAAGGCTTTTAAT
Source organism: Oryctolagus cuniculus (assembly GCF_964237555.1). Classification (NCBI taxonomy): domain Eukaryota; kingdom Metazoa; phylum Chordata; class Mammalia; order Lagomorpha; family Leporidae; genus Oryctolagus; species Oryctolagus cuniculus. Next base: position 40,389,422 of record NC_091437.1, on the reverse strand, counting down.
AAGTTCCTGTCAATCTTGTGCAGGAAGCAGATAGAAGGCAGATATATTGTATTTCCTTAAATTACTTTACTATAGATTTGTTTTTTCCGAGATAACATTTCAGTGAGTAGTGTTCTTTGAGAATTTTGTGAAATACAGGACCCCAAAATGATGTCTTAGGTGACAGACCTCAGCAGCTACTCAGGGAAACATTGTAGGATAGTGTTTTAATTTCACTGAGATAACATTTTCCCTTATTCGAATAAGTGTGAAAAACAAGAAAGCAAGCAAAGAAACAAAGTAAATCCAGCATCTACAGCCACAAACTAATTCTATCCTTTAAAGCAACTTCTTTTGGATGTATCAAAGATGTTTCAAGTCAGCATGCTCAGAGTGACCCCTTCTGCATCTGGCCATCTCAAATGTCCTTTGCATTCACTCTCTCAGTGAGTGGTGGCCAGGGCAGCCAGACTTACCCTTTGGAAATCAGGGGCCATCAGTAGCAGCCCTTGTCCTTGGTTTTCATCTGCATACCCTCTTTGTCCTGAAATCTCTCTAAAACTGATCACTTGTCTTTGTCCCACCCAAGGTGACTGCTGGCAGGCAAGTCTAATGTTGATGGCCTAGCACAAAAGTCCTCTCATTCACTCCTGCTTGTTAATATTTATATTAATTATTATATAAAATTCATATCAATTGTTATATAAATTGTTAATATTGTTAATAAATGTATTATTTATTATAATTTAATATATATAATGCAATATTATATATAAGCAAATTGAGGCTGAGGAACTTAAGGAATTTACTCAGCCAGTCTACTAACAATTAAGACAAGAATCAGTCCCTTGGCCAGTGCTGGCACTGTGGTGCCGTGGGTTAAAGCCCCAGCCTGCAGCTCCAGCATCCCATATGGATGCTGGTTTGAGACCCAGCTGCTCCTCTTCTGATCCAGCTCTCTGCTATGGCCTGGGAAAGCAGTGGAAGATGGCCCAAGTCCTTGGGCCCCTGCACCTGCGTGGGAGACCTGGAGGAAGCTCCTGGCTCCTGGCTTTGGATCAGCTCAGCTCTGGCCTTTGCAGTCACTTGAGGAGTGAACCAGTGGAATGGAACACCTCTCTCTGGCTCTACCTCTTGGTGTAACTCTTTCAAATGAATAAAAAAAAAAATTCTTTAAAAAGAAAAGTCATTCCCAGCTCTGAAGCACATTTTTGAGTATATCATTGCTGCCTCCCTGAGAGCAGCTCAAGTCCAAGTTTCCCAATTGTTCAAATGCCATTTTAAAAACTCCTGTCTTGCCTACATTATAGTATTGATAGAAGTATAAAATTCAGGACAGAGATGGAAAGCACTTCAGAAATGTAAAAATTGCTGTACAAATGCAAGGTCTTATTACTGTGCTAGGCTGCAGAATTCAACCAGCCCTAGAGAATGCATCTCAATTGGAATAATCTCTGTGATAACAGCCCTGGACAATCTTTGGGAAAAAAGGTACTGCCTCAGTGCTCTGTCCATTTCTTCAGATGAGAAGAACTCTTAAAAACTTCATGAAAAGCAGGCAACATTAAGTCATTTGAACTGCATATCTAATTTCCCAGATGGGTCAATCCAGAAACCAAAACCCAAATTCAGAGTTTTAATGTTGCTGAAACATCCAGTTCGTCTCTCGTTTGACACATGTGGAACCTGGGGCCTATAGTCACAATTTTCTTCCTGCTCCCCCCTGGCCTTCCCTTTCCCCCTTCCCTTCTTCCTTCCCCTCAACTCCTAATGCAGGGTACTTTTCAGGTTTTTTTTTCTACCTCTACAATCTCTAAATCCTTAAAATTTTGAGCTAAATTTCTCCTCTGGCCATTAAGAGGTTCTGGTAGCCTAGAAAAAGTGGGACTTGTGGGCATTTGCTTTGGGAAGAAGCAAAGTCACCAAGGGGTTGTTAGACAAAGCCATAGACCATGTAGGTTCCTGGCTAGGCACTTCATGTTTGCTCCCAGTTGCCTGTGAACTTGGTGGGTAGGTTGTAAAGTGACGTCTCAGAATGATACGGAATAGCCCGGGTCAGAACCTTTTCTAAGGGCGTCTCTTGCACTTCACATGCCTCACCCTCAAGTGCTCAAGCAACAGCCATCCCTTTCGCTGCCTCCTACAAGCACCATTGCCCTCCACAAGAGATAAGCAAACTCTAAATGCATAAAAGGAACCGTGAAAACTGCTCTCTAGCGTCCTAACCCCTTATCACCTTGCCAACTCAGGTTTCCATCAGGTGAAGCAGTTCTGTGCATACTGTCAGGTTCTTCCTTAGTCAGGGAAGGTGGTCCATCACCAGAATGTCTAGGAGCGCCAGGCATCTGTCAGTAGGTGAGGGTCAAGGGTACATTCCCTATATGTAGATGGAAGCTTCAACTGTTTCTAACCCCCAGCGTTGTCAGATACTTAACTTTCTTAAGTCTGGCCTCAAATCCAGACCATTGCAGGGAAAGCTTCTGACTTTAAAATGTTGGCAGTGAATTTTAATTTTCTTAAGAAATGACACACAGGCCAAATGAGATACTTGTAAGCCAGCTCTAACCCACAGGTTTACAACTTCTGATTCCTGAATGTGAATACATGAATGGGGTGTTCTTTATGCATGTTCTGAGACTGGTTTATTTTCTCCAACTCCAAACTGTTGGTAGTGATCTTTCTGTCAGCTAATACTGACCATGTGATAAATTTTAAAGGCTATTCACTATATTATGATATGGATACGTGATGGTCTGCCTTCTAATTGTCCTATTGATAGGAATATACGTGTAACCACTTCTTAAGTATTGTAAATTTCCTCCTACGTACACATGCATCCTGAAGTGTGTGTGAGTGAGGACTCTTCAGAATGGATCGTTGATTACTTTCCACCCTGACACTTGCCATTCCATCTCATTTCTGTCAATGAGTATAGCCAATGAGTATAACCATATCTTAATCCTTTGTGTACTTTTCTCAATATTTAATCAAGTATCTATGCCCTGAATGAATGACTTAATTAATGGGCTAAAAAATAAATTAGAAAACATTTTTAAACTCATAAGACTTTTAAATCTGAATTTTAGGTGATTTTAGGTAAATTAGTTACTTGTCTGAACCTTTATTTCTTTATCTGTAAATAGCTCTCATCTATTTGCACAACTTTTATCTTCCATGTGTTGGACACTGTGTTAAGTGTGAGGGACACAACACTGACATGGAAATTATCCTCTTCTGGATCTGCTCTAAGTTCTTACGCAGCTCTAACCTTCCTTGATGCTATGATAACCCACCGTGTCTTTCAACCTCAAGCCAGAAGAAGCTTTTAAAATGGAAACCATGTCACACACTCCCAGAAGCAAGTGCTAAGAGCCTTGCGCTGAACATGTATACCGTGGGGATGATTAAGTGCTATGTACTGACAACTGCTCAGGGCAAAATATCCATAAGGAGGTTTCACTGTCGAAGCATGTTATATTTTAGATAATTCTCTCTGTCCTGTGAAAACTCATTATGGACCTTTTCAAAGAACATATCTTCCAGTAGTTAAGATGACGTAACTGGAAGGCATCTTCTCTTTTTTATGTCAGCTGGGGAACGTAAGGTGTTCTAGCTTTGCTAAACTTTATTGCCTGTGGTCAGAAAACAGTAAAAATAGGAAAAAGTGAAAACAAGTTGGACTTCATACGGTAGGGAATGAGGCAATAAATATTTTAATCATCAAGAAAGGGCACAGGGGAGTCAACATCTTGTAGTAGGAATAGAATCTCGCTGAAAAGGGAGGCAGTATGGCATGGTGGTTTAAATATCTGGCTCTGGATCCATGTGGAGATAGATTTAATTTCTGTTCCAGCAATGAACGGTTACTAGTTGTACAAATTTTAGCCAGTCAGTTGCCTCATTTTCTTGATCTATATTTCACCTTATGAGTTGAACTATTAGGTGCATTAAATGACCATATATATGAGTATATGCTAACACACACACACACACACATATATATATATATATATTAGGCATGTTAATGTTCCTGGTAGTTTAATTAATTATGCATGTGTGTATATATATACATATATGTCAGCCTAATTCTGCCTACTAGATAATTATCAGCATTTTTATTGTTATTACAGAGGATGCAAATGATCTATTGTCCAGTTTAATTTCAAACATGCACTAGCTTTATTACCTTGGGAAAGCCATCTTTCTTGGAATTTCTGTTTAATGATTTCTAAAAAGGAGGACAAAAACCTATGATGGCCACCTCTGAGAACTACAGTAACACTCAAGAAAAGGGACAAATGAGTCTGAAAGCATTTTAGAGCCTCAACTATGGGTTGGTAATTAATCTAAACTAATGTTACATGTTAAAGAAAGTTATGGGCCGGCGCAGCAGCTCAGTAGGCTAATCCTCTGCCTTGCGGCGCCGGGACACCAGATTCTAGTCCCAGTCGGGGCACCGGATTCTGTCCTGGTTGCCCCTCTTCCAGGCCAGCTCTCTGCTGTGGCCAGGGAGTGCAGTGGAGGATGGCCCAAGTGCTTGGGCCCTGCACCCCATGGGAGACCAGGATAAGTACCTGGCTCCTGCCTTTGGATCAGTGCGGAGCGCCAGCCACAGCGCACCGGCCACAGCAGCCATTGGAGGGTGAACCAACGGCAAAGGAAGACCTTTCTCTCTGTCTCTCTCTCTCACTGTCCACTCTGCCTGTCAAAAAAAAAAAGTTATGAAATATTTTCCCAGTGTTGGATGTTTATGTTATTCTGCAGTTTTATCAGGGAATGAAAATGGAGTCGGTAGGAATAGAGATCATGACAAAATTAATTAGCTTCAGTTTCTGATCCATTCATGCAAATATTTGAGCATCTCCCAGGCAGCAGTGCAGTGCTAAGGAATGTAATAATGAGCATTAGCTACTAAACTGCATGTTTTTGTGGAGCTCAGAGTTGAATGTAGGACACATATACTGATTAAATTATCACACAATAACAGGTGCTGAAATAAGTACTATGCCACAAAAGGAACGTAAGAGAGAACTGATTATGATGGAGAGTTCCAGGTGCATGTAGGTTGGTGGTGTTGAAATATGTATATATTGCCTGTATGTGGTTGCTAACCCATTCCTCATACAACCACTATGTCCTTCCTAATGTTATTTTATTATCAAGAAGTTTGGCCGGCGCCGCTGCTTACTAGGCTAATCCTCCACCTGTGGCACCGGCACTCCAGGTTCTAGTCCCTGTTGGGGCGCTGATTCTGTCCCAGTTGCTCCTCTTCCAGTCCAGCTCTCTGCTGTGGCCCAGGAAGCAGTGGAGGATGGCCCAAGTGCTTGAGCCCTGCACCCGCATGGGAGACCAGGAGGAGGCTCCTGGCTCCTGGCTTTGAGTCGGCACAGTGCCAGCCGTAGCGGCAATTTGGGGGGTGAACCAACAGAAGGAAGACCTTTCTCTCTGTCTCTGTCTCTCTCTCTCTCTCTCACTGTTGAACTCCGCCTGTCAAAAAAAAAAAAAAAAAAAAAAAAAGAAATTTCCAGTTAAAATTTCCAAAATTATACATGGAAAACAGTTCTGTTTTTTCATTGAGTATTATATGTTAAGAAGCATTCTAAATATTTTTCAAGTATTAATATTTACTTTTAAAAGATCTGCCTTTTAAATCTCTATTTCACAGGTATGGAAATAGAGTTGTAGGAGACACAATTTTAAGTCACAGTTCATCTCTTAGAAACGGAATCTTGAGAATGACTCAGTCTCATTTCTCCTTTCTGTGAGATAGAGTCCCAGCTGGCCTCACAGAGTTGGCACAAATATCACACGGGATAAAAAAGGTGCTTCTGTATATTGAAAGATTGAAAACTCCCCTATGCATATAAGGGGATATTATTTACAGTGCCCAGTGCATAGAATCATGAGCTTATGTTGAATGCAGCAAAATACAGGACATGAGCACCGCTCCATTAATGTTTTCAACAGAATATTTTGCTCATACCTTATAACTTACCAGTTATTTTTTTCCCCTGCTACTATGTATTTCTGCCTTGATATTCCTGGATCCCATTCACACTCTTCTGGGAAATTTGAAACTATGTTTCTAACTGTTGGTAACTGAATACTTACAAGGTATTTAGAATACTTCTCAACACATAATGCTCAATGTAAAATTAGAGCTGTTTTCCATACATCATCTAGTAATTGGAAGTTTCTTGAATAATAAAATCAGCATTAGGAAGGACATATATAGGTACACGTTTTAATACCAGGACTTACCATCATTGAATGTGTGTGTGGAAGTGACTTTATGGGGAGGTATTTCATATTACTGTATATCTTATGATTCTGCTTCTTTTGAAATATGCCCATATGTAACTATGCCCCATATATTGTAATAGGACAAAATCAAGGTAATGAGTACCTACCATGATGATTGTGTGGGAGATACTAAAATTGCTGTCATCATTGGTAACATAGTTTATGCCATCAACAGAGATTTGTCAGATATCCTTCTGCTGATGTGATGTGAAAATCGCCAGGTCTGACTTCCACAGATCATCACAGCCTTCCCTCATGGGGTGGTGTAGGGTATGTAGTATTAGTTCAGATTTGCTAAGAGAGCAAACTGAGGTGCTCTTCTCTGGGCCATACCGCTAACCACTGAGGAATTTTCAAAGATAAGGGGAAGGGCAGAATCATGTCAACATCCTGATAGCTGGAAGCTAAAGATATGTAACTTTCGATGGCAGAAGAGATTGCAAGTGTCATTAAATTAAGGGTCTTGCGATGGAGAGATTATTCTGGATTTGTGAAAAGGCAAAGGGTCAGAGTGAGAGAAGGCGATGTGACAGCGCCAACAGAGTGCAAAGTCTGGGTGGCCTCCACAGGCTTGAAAAGCCAAAGAATGAATTCTCCCCTAGAGTTTGTAAAAGGAATTCAGCTTTTCCAACATCTTGATTTGAGCCCTTAAAGACTTCATTTCAGACTTCTGACCTCCCAAACCAGACATCAGAAATCTCTATTGTTTTTCAAGCCACTAAGTTTGTGATAGTTTGTTATAGCAGCCATAGCAATTGCCTGCAAGTGGCCTGCAGTCCCAGTCTGACTCTGAGAGAACCAGGCAAGTGACTGTATGGGAGGCAAAGCCATTATTCAGAGATGTTGAAAAATCTGGCTGCATTTAAGCAGTATTTACAGGCGATGCAGCCATTTCTATGTACGAAAGATCCAACAAGATGATGTTTGCCTCGTGTGGCCTGCATTTCTGCCAACTAGCACACCATAAGCTAGCTCTGATTTGCCAATCAGCCATTCTCCTGTTGCCCTTACTGCTGAAATGAGCAGGTTTCCCCCCTATAAATGGCAGTATTTTACAAGCACTAGATTTCTCATCAAGACTTTTCCTTGGGCTTCCAGAAGTTGCAACTTTCTGCATAGGCAAAATATCTGACTAAATTAAATTTGGAAAGAGTATTGGGATCAGCTTCAATTCTCTTCATTTTATGCCTTTATTTACAGAAGATGTTTCTATTTTTGCAAGAGTTTAAAATGATACCAATACATACAATAAAACATGAAACACCTACTTTGGTCCTCTCTCAACTATTTCATCTTTCATGTATGTGATTCTTCACACCTTGATACATAGAAATCTTCTTGTTAAAGCTAGTTGCATACAATTCCTGAAGTAAATGTACCCTAATTTAAGTAGTTCCCTATTGATGGACTTGGAAATTGCTTTTGATTTTTTCTTGAGTATAGAAATATGAAAGAAATAGCCTTATAAACATATCAGAATCCTATAAGAGTATTTTAGTAGAACAGAGCTCTCTAAGTGGGATTGCTAGGCCAAAGGATTATACATTTTAGATGACAAGTTTGTCAAAGGTTTTCCTAGTTGACATTCTTTGGATAGTATATGAGAGCATAATTTCTCTAGCCTAAAAATTATAACCTGGTTATGATCTATCTTTTTAATATTTGCTAATTTTATATGTGAAAAACACACTCTGTAGCATTTAGTTGCATTTCCTTGTTTAGTAGTGAGCTTGAACATCTGTCTGCCTATGAATACATGGACCATTTATTTTTCTCCCTGTGTAAATGGGACCCCTTTTCAATGGATCCAACAATGAAAAGGTTATTTCAAGGAATCTCCAGGCAGTGTCTGAGCAGTGGCAGCCTAAATCTTAGACTCCAGCACTTTCCTGTGATGTTTATATCACAGTGAGGAGTAGTGTGCATGCCTGGGGAAGTGCTGGGTCTCTTTTAAATCCTCCAAGGAGAGAAGTGTCAATTGCATTACCATTCTTCTTCTACTGCTCTATCACTTTGTAACCATTGGTACAAATCCTCTCATTTCTCATTTTCAGTTTCCTCCTTTATACAATGAAAAGCCCAGGAAAGGTGATGTATCTCCTATTTTTCTCTCAAATTTTGAAGCTCTGAAAACACTCATGGAATGAACACCAATGTGCTCCAAGAATCAGCCTTTAGCAGAATCATCAAGTTAGTCTCAATGGGCTTTCATGGAGTAAAATATTATTCTTTGTAGAGCAGCCCCACAGGGTGTAGAATGTGGAACATAGAAGGAACAGAAGTATGGCAAGGGTGTGAGCCAAAAGAGTCATGTGAATTAAGGTTTGAAGGGACTTAAGGACCGATGACAGAAGCCTTTTGGACCAGGTTATAGAAATAATCAAACATATCTCTGGAGGGAGAAAAAGCTCTTGAGAGAGAAGTGCAGACTCCGTGGTTTTCAGGTTTCAGTGACCATTTATTAAGCAGTTCCTGCATGTCAGTCATAACACTTACTTTACCTATATGTCATTGAACTATGACTTAGTTGGGTAGATACTATCATTACCATTATTCACTCTTTTTGGTTGTTCAAACTGAGAATCTGGTTAAATGACATTCAAAATTAAACAAGATATGTGATGGAACATTTATCTGAATTGTCTGAATATAGATCTAACTCAAAGTCCTCACCTCAAATGACTACCTGGTCTGACTTAAGGACCAAGGTCAAACGATTCTTGAAAATAAAAAAGTACAATATTGTCTGAAACTGGACTCAATATGTGTGTACCTATGATGTGTTTGACACACTTGTATGACCATGGTATCATATACCTGTACACATTCCCAATCCAACTCCAAGGGCTCCTTGTTGGAATTTCACTCTGTTTCCATCTGTGTGAAAATTTACTATCTAAAGACAGCATGGCATGGAAATCCACTGGGATCTAATCCTAGTTTCCCAATTCTTAGATCTGTGACCTCCTCTGAGAAGTTATTTAATGTTTTGTGCTTAAGTTTCAACCATTGAAAATTGAGATTATAGTATAACATCCTTCATAGAGTCATTGTGAAGAGTTGAGTGACTGGCACAGATAGGAATTTAGTCCGTGTTAGTTGCCTTTAAATTTCTCCAGGTTGTCCAGTAGTCATTATCCAGTTGTCAACAGAAAACTATTGAGTGTCTGCTGTATGTCAAACATTGTACTGGTTATTTTAAATAAAATGGTGTACTAATTATTCTGTTAAAATGAAACAAACTAACCCTAAGGTTAACAACTTGAAAACTTAACATTTTATTAGAATTGATGACTTTGTGGGCTGAGAATTTGAATAGGGCTTTGCTGGGTGATTCTTCTGGTATTTAGTTGGCAGCTGGTCTATTCTGGAGGCTCCAAGATAATTTCATTCATGTGGCTGGAGCTTTGGTGGGGAAAATTAAAACTCCCAATGCAGCTTTAGGTCCTACCACCTGGTTTGCTAGTAGAAAAATACAAGGGTGGTAGGTGTAGAGTCATGAATTAAACCTGAATTGCATGATAACAGAAATCACAACTCCATATCTGCAAGTTATCTATGCTAAGCTTAAGGCTTCTCAGTACTATTTTCCTTGCTTATAGGTCATTCCTAGGGGAGTATCATAGGGATTAGGAAGCCTGACTCTTGGATTCACCTTAGCAACTTCCCAGTCATGAGATTCTGGGCAAGACACTTTTCTTCTATTTTTCTCACTTGTCTGCATTTTTTTCTCATCATTGTTTTTGTATATAAAATAAATGTACTTTCTTTTCTTGCTCATTTCTCAGGTTCACTTGCAGGACTATATTTGTAGCAATGAGATCAAAAGTAATCAGGACAACCCACTTCTAGCCTTTAGTCTTGTCATACTATGCACTGTTGGACAATTCTGTCTCCAGTTCTGGAACACAAATTTCCCAATGTGTATAATAGTTTCTACAGGTCCTTTCAACTCAGATTTTAGGAGGATACTGACAAAAACACCAAAAATAGTCTCTGAAGCTGAAAGAAAGCATTGTTATGATAAAGATTTAAAAAGATGAAAATTTTGAGAAGGACAAATACACCTTCCTTTACAATGAGCATCCTGTAACTGACCAGAACCAGGGACAGCAACTTTGGGACTGGATCAGAACAAAACCAAATACCCTCTATTGAAGTTTAGTTGACCTTAGCTTTATACCATAATATAATCAAACAACCCATTGCCCCTAAGCACTTCCATATATGACATGACATTACAGATTCTAAGATATCAAAATAATTGTCTGAATTATTTGGGCAATATCTATCCAAAATTAATCAGTGTAGTCTAAGCCCTAAGGCTAGATAATAAATATTAGGATATTTTTAACCAATTATTATATATAAAAGACTTTTCTATTTATCCGTTTGAATATTCCTGGCACCTAGAAAAGGACCCGACACATAGTGACTACTCATTCACAGCTGAGTAAAATGTATGATGAATGTTTTCTAGAAATACCATTAAATGCTTTCCATTACCCAAGTAATAGGCCTCTTTAAATCCATGCTTCACAGCTGGACTGTCAGTTACAAAATGGCACACCAGATTATTTTATCTACATAGTTGGTTATACTTAATGGATCCTTAATTGAAAGAAGTATCATGTAAGAAAGACCTTGTATTCCAGGCAAACTGAGATTCAGGCAAGGAGGGCCCATCAAGTGTTTGGTGTCCATAAGAAAAGCCCACTATGATAGTAGGGTGTCCTTGGTTACATGTCACCTTTTGAGTCCTCAATCATCATACATAGAATCTGTTTTAATTTTTTAAAGTTTTTTTTAAAGATTTATTTTATTAATTTGAAAGACAGAGTTACAGAGAAAGGTAGAGGCAGAAAAGTCTTCCATCCACTGGTTCACTCCCCAGATGGCCACAATGGCCAGAGCTGTGCCGATATGAAACCAGGAGCCAGGAGCTTCTTCCAGATCTCCTATGTGGATGCAGGGGCCCAAGGACTTGGGCCATCTTCTGCTGCTTTCCCAAGCCACAATAGAGAGCTGGATCAGAAGAGGAGAAGCTGGGACAAGAACGGGCACACATATGGGATGCCAGTGCTTCAGGCCAGGGCTTCAACCTGCTGTGCTGCAGCGCCGGCCCCAGAATCCAATTTAATTTAAAGTTTGTGGGGGCTGGTGCCATGGCACAGTAGGTTAATTCTCTGCCTGTGGTGCTGGCATCCCATATGGGTGCCAGTTCTAGTCCCGGCTGCTCCTCTTCTGATCCAGTTCTCTGCTATGGCCTGGGAAAGCAGTGGAAGATGACCCAAGTCCTTGGACCCTTGACCTACATGGGAGACCAGGAAAAAGCACCTGGCTCCTAGCTTTGGATCGGCACAGTTCCGGCTGTTGTGGCCATTTGGAGAGTGAACCAGCAGATGGAAGACCTTTCTCTCTGTTTCTCCCTCTCACTGTCTTTAACTCTACCTCTCAAATAAATAAATAAAATCTTTTTCTTTCTTTTTTTATAAAATCTTTAAAAAAATCTAAAGTTTGTTGCAGCTGTGAAAGTCTATGAACTTGAGAAAATCCTTATTTTACTATCTTATTACACATTGTGCCAAAGATGGTATTAGTATTCCATACTTTATCTTAAACTGAGAATTCTAACAATAAAGATATTAACCTTGAATTGTTATGTCATGTTTCCAATTTGGTTCTATTTGTCCACAAGACCTTCGGCAAGTCACCTTAGCTCTTGAGGTTTTATTTTCAACATTTATTGTATTACCAACCTACATTAAAAATTTTTGAGGAAATAAAGCTTAATAACAGAACTGTCATTATCTTCTGACTGGAATAGTTTCTTACCTGTCACCGTATAGCCCCACGTAGGTAATTTTACTGAGTCTTCTCATGTTTCTGGCGAAGAAATGAAAACCTAGAACAGAAAGTAGTATGTCTACTGCTAAGCAGTAAATTCATGAATACCTGTGGAAGGATTCTAAGTTGTTCATTCATTGGATATGTTTCTTATTATTTCAGAAATGAGCAAATTGAGATTTGCAGAGTCCGCATGACTTTATCCATTTTGCACAGCTAATTAGACAGCCAGGAGCTACACAGGGATTGTATTGTCCTAACCACTAAGCTGCAGTGATCTCTGACCATGTTAGATGCCAGAGATGCATATTAAGATACAAGTATGTATTTTTTTTCCAGAGCTGGGGTAGATATTTAGTCCAGCAGTTAAGACACCAGTTAGGATGCCCATGTGACACAGTAGAGTTCCCAGGTTGATCTCTGGTTCCAGCTCCTGACTTCAGGTTCCTGATAATGCAGATCCTGGGAACTAAGAACAGTAGCTCAAGTAGTTGGGTTCCTCCACCCATGTAAGACTCGGATTGAGTTCCTAGCTCCTGACTTTGACCATTGGTCATTGAGGAGAGTCAGGTAGTGAACCAGCAAGTGGGAGCTCTTTCTCCGTCTAGCTATCTCTTTGTCTGTCTGCCTCAGAAATAAATAATTTCTTATAAAAGAGATAGTTTGGCATATTTTATAAACTGTTTATCTTATATAAACCTCAGTTGCAATACAAAAAAAAAAAAAAAAAAGAAAGAAAAAACCCACAACAGAAACAGAAGTACTATGATCAAAGTGGTCCAGGGCGCTGTGAGATCATAGGGCAGAGCCAAGGGAAGAAAATCAAAGCGCATATCTCACAGCCTTCCAAGAAGCTCTTTCTAGGTTGTGGCTTCAAAATGAGGGTAAGAGTGGGAATAGGATGAAAGGATGTTCCAGGTAGAAGGACCAGCATGTGTGAAGATCTAGAGAGGACAAAGATCAGAGATCATTTGAGGAACTGATGAAATACAGTGAAGGTGAGAGAGGGGAGAGGCAGGAGGATCGCAGTGGCTGTGTGGAGGATGCGTGTGAGACCTGGGCCTGAGTTTAGATGTCATCCTGAGGGCAGTGGGAAGACACGGAAGGGGTTTGGATAGGGAAGTGACACAGTGTGCCTCGCATGTGTGAATGCTCCCCATGAGTCCAGTGGGGAGAACACAAGACATACACACAAGACTGGAGGCTGGAATAGAGGCTAAGGAGTGCCGCAATGATGGTGTTTCCCTTTTGAAATTCTTGACATAAAAGGGGCTTTGAGAATAAAAATAGCAGGCATGGTCTCGGTATATATTGTCTTTTGCCTGGAAATCTGTTGATCTGACCCTACTAGGGATCTGATGATGATAAATCACATACCTAAATAATTTTTCTGGTGCTTTCTGAGACTGAGCTAGAGCCTCACTCTTTCCTTTTGCTCCTTATCTGCCGACAGATGTCAGGACTGCCCAAGTCTATGCAATGATTTGTTGCGAAGACATGGGCAAGCTGGCATTGTCTTTACCCCACACCTTGTCCCTCATATTATAGACAATAGGAAAACTTCAGGATGAGCTGCCTTAAAAGCTAACAGATAGACCAGACCCTGTGTAGAGGCATTTAAGCTTATTTTACAGTTAATACAGCATTTGGGGCACATTTTGCTGCTTTTATGCCAATTTTTATGTGTTTCTGCCTCACAGTCAGAAGCCAGCATCATAAAAAAGAAGGAAAACGGTATGAAAAATAAAAGTAAATAGGCACATTCTGCTTTAACGCTCCCAGGAGCACTGAGTCCAGCAAGTTTATGAGTTAGAGAAGAATGAGGGGGAAAAAAAAAAAAACCATATGCCTCTGTATGCAAAGGGAAGAAAACAGTACCGCTTTGTCTTCAAGAACATCAGGCTAAGACAAGAGCCAAAGCTCTGAGCTAAAAGTCAGCAGTGCAGCATTTACTTCACAATCAACTCGTAATTGTGCCAGTGGTCTGGTGTCAATCAAATCTCTTCTCTGGATCTGTTTCTCACATATGAAAAAAAAAAAAAAAGATAAGTACCAAATGCTCTCCAGCAGTGTCTAGTTCTACAGTTAGATTTATCACCCTCAATGCTATGCTAGACATAGGGGATTCAGGCAGATACATAAGATCTGATTTCTGATCTCAGTGATTTGAAAGATATTATAAAAGAGTAGTTTTGGGGGCTGACACAGTGGCTCACTTGGTTAATCCTCCGCCTGCGGTGCCATTATCCCATATGGGTGCTAGGTTCTAGTCCCGGTTGCTCCTCTTCCAGTCCAGTTCTCTGCTGTGGCCCGGGAGGGCAGTAGAGGATGGCCCAAGTGCTTGGACCCCTGTACCTGCATGGGAGACCAGGAAGAAGCACCTGGCTCCTGGCTTTGGATTGGCACAGCACTCCAGCCATAGCAGCCATTTGGGGAGTGAATCAATGGGAGGAAGACCTTTCTATCTGTCTCTCCCTGTCTCACTCTCTTTAACTCTACCTGTCAAATAATAATAATAAAAAAAAGACCAGTTTTACCATATCTCCTTTATAGTACAGTTTATCTAACCATAGTGCTATGAAACAGACGCCTTTCTTAAAAATTGAATAATACGGTTTTACTTCTAGTTTGTAGGAGCAAATTAAGCAAGTGGATAGTATTTTCAGTGTTGAGGATGCCAGAATAGATGATTTCCATACATTGGTTTACACTATATAAATTAAAGTGTTATTTGATTTAGCACAAAGTGAAATGTAACTATTTTGGTAGAATAAACATTTGCTGTGGTTATCTGTGAATAGTTCCAGATTTTAATTAGGCCAAATTCAGATGTTAAAACAGACTTATATGTTATACCTGAATTTGGCTTTGATATTCTAGCTGTGAGTTTTTAAGAAAAGTTACACTTAGAAAAACATTTCCTTAACTACAAAATAGGGGCAATAATATTACCTATCTCTCATATTTATTGTGAGGAATAGCTGTGAGTATAAAGCTTTTATCATAGTATTTAATAAAATGCTGCATAAATATTAGGTAGTGAGATTCTTCGCATGTAAAGTCAATGAGTTCTAATAGGCCTTCAAGGAATAGTCAGCTCTAAACAAATAAAAAACTAAGCAAAAATTAAACTTGGTCATTACGGTAGATTTACTAGAAAATTAGTCCCAATTGTCTACCGTTTCTTGGATTCATATCCTTTGTATGAGGATTTTGTAGTTCTTCCCAAGATGGTATGGAATCTGTTTCCCCACCTCTTGAGACAACTGGCTCAGTGATTTCCTTTGGCAAATATAATGCAGCAGAAGTAAGGGTGTGCCAGTGTCATGCCTTTGCAGACAAATGCATCCTGACCAGCTGAGGATATGGAGTCATGAACAATAGCCACCTCATTACAAAGATGAGTTAGCCAACATGTGCCGATGAGGTCTCTGGCAGCTGGGAGGTCCAGCCAGAACCACTCACCGACTTTAGCTAACATTAGATACGTGACTGAGCCCGGCCAGACCAGCCCAGAGCAGCAGAACCACCTAAGGATCACTTTGATTTCTGAGTAGTAATAAATGACTGCTCTTTTCAGTCATACAGCATTAGGTTAAAAAAAATTTTTTTTTTGATAGGCAGAGTGGACAGTGAGAGAGAGAGACAGAGAGAAAGGTCTTCCTTTGCCGTTGGTTCACCTCCCCAGTGGCCGCTGCAGCTGGCGCACCGAGCTGATCCGAAGCCAGGAGCCAGGTGCTTCTCCTGGTCTCCCATGGGGTGCAGGGCCCAAGCACTTGGGCCATCCTCCACTGCCTTCCCGGGCCACAGCAGAGAGCTGGACAGGAAGAGGGGCAACCGGGACAGAATCCGGCGCCCTGACGGTGACTAGAACCCGGGGTGCTGGCACCGCAGGCGGAGGATTAGCCTATTGAACCACGGCACCAGCCTAGGTTAATTTTTAATGTAGCAATAGCCAGCAAACACTGTGTTGCTGGTGCTGATGGTAACAGAGAAAGAGGAATAAGGAAAGGGTTTCATCTGTAGGAGGTATTTGTGCTCAGTTAGGTGGATGTCACACATCTATGAGCTGGAGAATATTAGATTTTTGCAGCAGAAATAAAAACAAGTAATAGTGTGTGTTAATGGACACACACAAATAAAGGATAATTTATTTTAATTTTTATTGACCTAGAATTTTTCTAAGTGGAGCCACTATATATTAGAGTATAAGGAAAAAGAAACATGCTGTTTATAACAAATGACGTGAAATATGAATACTGTAACATTGAAGAATCAAGAAAAAATAAACCCTTTCCCCAAAAGCCTTAAAAAATAGAAAGTATTTTTTTCATATCTTAATGATGCAGCTTAATGCCGTTGTACCTTTTGTCACCAGAATTCCCTCTTTACCTAGCTTGAACTTTCAGATTATGACAAGTCCTCTTATTATATGATGCTAAAGCAACCTGCTCTTAGCATTTCACTCACCACTGTTTGTTCAATGTCTGTTAACTCCATTGGATAGTACATTCCATAAAGCATGAATTAAAACTGTTTTGTTTACCAACAAGCATGATGCCAGAATCTGGTAGAATACCTGACATAGGGAAGGCAGACATTCAATGAGTGTTTGAAAATAAATAACTCCTTGAATTATGATAATGAAATAAGATGATTTATGGGAAAAATAAGACAAAACCATGATTAAAAAAGCAAGTACTCATGAATAGCAAGTGCAGTTTAACCATACCAGTAATCATTCAATGCAAAGGAAAGCAAAGTGTTTCATGCAGCTGAAAATAAGATCTAAAATTCCCAATACCTAATGCAAGTGAGGCCTTGACGGTGTGGGGCACTGCACTGATTCTCAACTGAGGCAATCATTACAGAAAGAAATCTAAGAAAGTATTGATTCAAATATCCATATCCTTTAACTCAAGAAATTCATTTTCAGTACAAAATATCAAATGCAGATAAAATTTTATAAAAATGATGGTCATGATCTTGATTTTTAAAAAGCCACATGTGTAATTAGTGGTATAATTTGATTTAGAGTCAGTATAATGTAGAAGGTGAGAATATGGATTCTGGAATGAAAGGGGTAAGTTCTAACGAATGCTGTACCTGTCACGGATCAATTCAGTGGCCATAACCTAGTAATTCACCCTCCCTGATACTCATGGCTTCATCTGTAATAATGACAGTGCATTCATCAATTAATATTTGAGTTTTAGGAATTAGTCATTTATCTCATTTTCAAATTAAACTCTTTTAGCTCTTTGAGGAAGTAGTAGTTCTTGTTGCCATTTTAAATCCTTAATTTGCTATGTCTGTTCTTTGCAGTCCTAAACAGTTGAGGGAGACTGTTCTGAACTCTGTGTTAATGCTTCAACAACCACAGGCAACAATTAATAGGGAAAGGGACTGTTCTATGTGTGTGTGTGTGTGTGTGTGTGTGTGGTCTTTTGCTACTGTCATTTCCTCTATTCTGAGATATTTTTGTTTTCTCAAAGACTCACTTAAACAAAATATTCTTACTTAAAAAGAAAATAAAAGCTAAAATGAAACAAAACAAAAATCCAGGCCCATGTGGGATGATATAATAACTAGTGATACAATGATATAATGCCATGTAGCATGTCTAAATTCTTGTCAGAAGGAAGACTAAGCTACTAAAAATAGGTAAAATGAGATGTTCGTGGATATTTGGGTTATACAGCTCACATATTAGCTCCATCTTTTAAAAACATTTCTGAAACCTAGTTTTGTATGACAATGAATAAAAGGTTAGAAATCCAGATATCTAAGCTGGTGCCATGGCTCACTAGGCTAATCCTCTGCCTTGCGGCGCCGGCACACCCGGCTCTAGTCCCGGTTGGGGCGCCGGATTCTGTCCCGGTTGCCCCTCTTCCAGGCCAGCTCTCTGCTGTGGCCAGGGAGTGCAGTGGAGGATGGCCCAAGTGCTTGGGCTCTGCACCCCATGGGAGACCAGGAGAAACACCTGGCTCCTGCCATTGGATTAGCGCGGTGCGCCGGCCATGGCGGCCATTGGGGGGTGAACCAACGGCAAAAAAAAGGAAGACCTTTCTCTCTGTCTCTCTCTCACTGTCCACTCTGTCTTTCAAAAAAAAAAAAAAAAAGAAATCCAGATATCTAGCTATCACTGTTACTATTCCCAAAATTTTGTGACTCAGTTTGTACTTATTCAAGAGTAGACTGCAGGAAGAAGAATTATTTAATTTATGGTCTATAATCCTAAATGGTTTAATTTTTGGTTCCTTTGTTTGTTTTTGTTTTACAATTTAGACTTTGTTTATCAGAGAGCTTAAATCAATTAACCCAATGCTTTATAGAGTAAATATTAATCACGACTAGATACCAATTAAGAATAAATTGAAATGTTTCATTAAAAGTTTTTAAAATAAACTTTTGGTTTTGGAACAATTTTCAATTTATGGAAAAATTGTAAAGAGAGAGAAAAGAGAATTCCTGTATAACCATCAACCGCTTTCCTCCATTATTATCATTGAGCATTACTGTGATACATTTCTCAGAACTAAGAAAGTGTCATAACAATTAACTAAACTGAAGACTTTATTTTTATGTCACTGTTTTGCATTGATGTCCTTTACTGCCCCAAGATTCATCCCGGGATATCACATCGGTGAGTTGTCCTGTCTCCCATTCTCCTGTGATCCAGAACAGCTTCTCAGTCTTTGCTGACTCTTCCTATCTTTGGTGAGCTTGGCAAACACTGGTGAAATATTCTTTAAAATTTCCCTCAACCTGAGTTTGCCTCCTGCTTATCTTGTAACTGGAGGCTGTGGATTTATGCAAAGAATAGCACAATAGTGAAGTGTCATTACAATCATATATCGGGGGTGCATGTTGTGCACAGAACCTGATGGGTGTTGAACTTTACTGCTTTGTTAAGGCAGTAATTGTCAGGCTTTTTCCTCTGTGAAATTATTTGTCTCTTTCTCTCCCCTGTTCTGTGGAAATGAATCGTAAGTATAACATACATTCTAGAGCTAGCAGGAATTATGCTCACCTTCTATGACAGGAAGGGTCTACAAATACTATTTTTAATTTGTATAGGAAAGAATTATTTATACTCCCCACTTATTTCTTTAACAGTGTATTCAGTATAGACTCATGTATATTTTCTACTTTGGGTTAAAAGCCAATATTATGTTATATATTTTTTTGAGGTTTTTTTTTTTTTTTTTTTTTTTTTTTGGACAGGCAGAGTGGACAGTGAGAGAGAGAGACAGAGAGAAAGGTCTTCCAATGGCCGCTATGGCTGGCGCACCGCGCTGATCTGAAGCCAGGAGCCAGGTGCTTCTCCTGGTCTCCCTTTTGGGTGCAAGGCCCAAGCACTTGGGCCATCCTCCACTGCACTCCCTGGCCACAGCAGAGAGCTGGCCTGGAAGAGGGGCAACCGGGGTGGAATCCGGCGCCCCGACCAGGACTAGAACCCGGGGTGCGGGCACTGCAGGCAGAGGATTAGCCTCTTGAGCCGTGGTGCTGGCCGGTTTTTGGGGTTCTTTAAGGCATGCCCTTCTGTCCCTCTGATATGTCTGTTCTTTTGTTTTTGTAGACTTCTTCACTTCCTACTATTGTAAGATACTTGAGTCTCATCCTGTGTTTTCCTGCTGTAGCTTTAGAATTAGAATTCTGGCATTTTAACTAAGCTTCCTTGATTTTCATCATTTCATTTATACAATTTAAGTGATTGCCACATAGCAAATACCAGTGCTGGAGGGTGCTGGGCACGTAGAGATGCTTTCATCCTGGTAATCTCTCAAGTTCCTCTCTCTGTATTCCCAAGCTTATAGTTAGACCAAAAATATTATACTTAACAATCCTGATGAGTGAAATGAAATTACAGTGGGCTAAGCTGGGAGTTAGTGCCTTAACAGGCTCTTTTTTTTTCTACTAACACAAGTTCTTAAAGCTAGGGTAAGTCTCCTCTCTGTGACATCGTTAGTCAATTTTAAACATGGGCCAGTAACTGCAAGACAAATAGGAGGTTAGAGGAATTACTGTGCCATACGTAACGGTAGGGAGTAGATGAGTGGCCATCTCATCGATCACAGGCCTTCTCCAGGAGGAGATGAAGTGGTCTGGGGAAGGAGAGGGAAAGCTGAAAAGACGTAACTAACCTACCCCTTTGTTCCCATCAATGCCTCATTACCGTCTCCCACACCTCTGATTCCCTAAAGATGCAGGCTGTACCAAGCCCATCTCACACTAATGATGTTGAGTCATCCACACTCTTCATCAGGATTCCTTTCTCTTTACTTACCAATTGCCATTTGGAGAGATGTCAGGAGCTGGCTTTTTCCACCTGCTTTTTATGATGTCAGCAAAGCCTAAGGGTTTCTGTAGCATACTCCAGGGCCCCCATGGCATCATTCATGGGATGCATATTTGACGTCACTCCCTCTCTATTTCTGTATATTTTGTCAAAAACTGGGAAGGGTTTGGCTGTGTTCTCATTAGAAGCAAACACTCCTCTGCAGCTGCAGTGTGCCCTGGGAGACCTGGGCAATGGCTCTTTATTTTTAATCACTTGAACATGAATTTCTCATTGCCACTTTTCCCAAAAAAAAGTCCTGGATTTATGGCAAGGTGTTTCAGGTCTAGTTAAGGGTTAGACCTTAGACCAGTCCTGTTAGAGTTAATGTGGACCTGGTTTCCTCATTTATATAGGGGATAATTTATGTCTGGAGATCCGTACAGCTGATGGGAAGAAGAGCTGAAAGATGAGAAAGTCCTATTTTTTTTAGATAAATGTTATCACATTGGAATAATAATCTATCATTGGACAAATTTGCCCAGTCATACAGATTGGTTGGCTCAGATTGAACAAATACTGAGGTTGAAGACCAGTGGCTTTTTAACATGTAGGGGCCTGATCAAGATAGCTAACACAGCACTGTGCCCTAGCATGCTTGCCGTCCAAGGCCAGTCACTGTCAGCATCAAGGGAAGCAGCATGGAAATGTGACCTTTGAGGACTGTTGCTGGAAGCCCCACATGGTCTTGTTTCCTGGAGTCCTTGTCCACAACATCAGCAGAGTGATTCTCCTCGGTAATTCCCTGAAGCCACTGCATAGTTTCTCGAACTGAAGTGTGCATCAGAGTCGCCTACAGGGCTTCTTAAAATGAATTCTCAGAATCCAATGGGATAGAGTCTTCACTCTGAACAAGTTCTCCAGGTGAGACACCAAGACCAAAACTTGACAGTAGGATGGAGTCCAGTCTCTTCATTCTGGTGTCCAGTTCTCTAGGTCTGCTCCCGGCCTACTTTCTTGCTCTTGTTATTTATCTCACATGCTAATAAAGTTGGCAGCTAAAAGGAGTACGGAATGCAGAAATCTTTCCTTTAGGAAGCATGCCAGTGTCCAGACATATTCTCCCAGCCTGGCTTTAGTCCCTAACCATCTAGGATACTCTCCCTTGTAGTCCTTTGGCTCATAACAATGTCTCCCCCTGCTGAATTTTCATTGCACGAGGAGAGTTGTTGAATCCAATTTTTGGAAAGATGGAGAGAATGGCAGACAGAAAGTTAGCTACACATATGATCATTGGAGTTGAAATTACAAAGAAGGGTAAAGGTTTCTACAAGGAGAATTCATAATACACAAAGAGGAGGCTCTGCAGGTGGAAAATGCAATGCAAGTATAGGTGGTTTCTGTGCACATTTTAAATCCGTGTCTAAATCAAGCTCATTAAACACAGAAGCTGGAAGTTTGGGCAAGATCAGGTCATGGTGAGGACTTTAAAAGCGCTTCAAAACATCATGACCTTTGTTCCCAGAAAAGAGAGTGACTGGGAAGTGGGGTCTGGTGTCATGCTGACTTACAGAGAATTGATCTCATGCAGTTTCAGACAAGATAACAGAGCCTAAGTAGGTCCAAATGTCAGTCTGTCTTTTTCATAACTGTATGATCTTGGACTAACTATTTCACTTCTTTGAGCCTATTTTATCATGCAAATTATGGCAAAAATAGTGGATCTCAGTTTATCGGGTGCTTGAGTAGATGAGAGTACTTGAAAAAAGTTTATGAAAACAAAATTGAAAAATGTTTATTTTGGTGAAAATAATTTTTGGATAATCTATGTGTAGTTTGTTCTTAATACGTGTTTTAATGAACTTTTTTTTTTTTTTTGACAGGCAGAGTGGACAGTGAGAGAGAGAGACAGAGAGAAAGGTCTTCCTTTGCCGTTGGTTCACCCTCCAGTGGCCGCCGCGGCTGGCGCGCTGCAGCCGGCGCACCGCGCTGATCTGATGGCAGGAGCCAGGTGTTTCTCCTGGTCTCCCTTGGGGTGCAGAGCCCAAGTACTTGGGCCATCCTCCACTGCACTCCCTGGCCACAGCAGAGAGCTGGCCTGGAGAAGGGGCAACCGGGACAGAATCCGGCGCCCCGAATGGGACTAGAACCCCGTGTGCCGGTGCCGCAAGGCAGAGGATTAGCCTAGTGAGCTGCGGTGCCGGCCTTAATGAACTTTTAACAGCATTTTGAGTGGCAGAGACTAAAAGAGACAGAGAGTACTCGTCCACTGACTTTTTCCTGCAATGATTAGGTTGGACCGGACTCAAGCTGGTAGCCAGGGACTCAACCCAGACCTCCCATGTGGGTGGCAGGAACTTAATTACTTGAACCATCACTGTTGCAGGGAGAAACCAGTGTCAGGAGCCAGAGCTGAAAATCAAACCCAGGTACTTTGATGGGGGCATGTGTCATCTTATTTGGTAAGGCTACACACTCAATCCTTCCATGAAGTTTTTGAAGACTCCTACCTAATATATTACAAAGACAGCAGTCTTGGAAATTATATAATAATAATAAATATTTAACACCCAAACAACTTATTGGAAATTAGGATTATCCCAACTTCCCTAAATGAAAATACTTTAAGAAGATGATATTGAATAAGAAGATGATACTAACACAGCTGTTAGAACAGATTTGGGCAGTAATTTTCCCCATGTAATATCCTGAATGAGACTTAAGGGATCACTTACTCCAACTGTCTCATTTTATATGAAAGAAAATTGAGGACCAGCGTGATGAAGCAACTTGATCCATGACACACAGCCAGCACTATGAACACTTCACAATGTTGGTAGTATAAGAGAGCCAAAGGTGAGCAGGACAGTCCCTGCCTGTACTGAAGTTCCTTCCAGACTAGCAGAGAAGGTAGCAGGCATGGTAAGCTGGTCTGAACAGGAAGACATCGTAGGACCAGAGGGGTTACATCTGGGCCCCGAACTTTGGGCCCACTGGCCACTTGCCATGTAAAGGAGAGCTGGAAGTCAAGGTCGGGTATATCCTGAAAATGGCTTACAGCAGTTTCTCAGCAACACGCAGTTCAGTTTTTGGAAAAAAAGCAACATCAGAGCAGCTACAGCCTCCTAAATTTACTGGCTGTAATTAAGTTTGTAAAAAAAATAAAAAAAAACCCCTAGAATATCAGGGAACAGAACCTATAGTTAGTTCAAAATCTTCCCCCAGCCAATTCCCCAGGGCATATGCCATGGCAGCTGTCACTCCCCAAGCAGCTCAAAATCCTGTACTGGCCTTCATAAAGAGACAAGAGCCAGGGAAGCCGCCTCTGCCCCTGCCCCTGGGGTGGCCTTGCACATGTGCTGGCAGCAGTCTTGGAAGCATAGCACAGAGCCAAGAGGCATCACAGGCCTCAGCAGCTCTGTTCTTTGTCCTGATGGGCAACTGCTGCGCTTCAGTGTGGGCCCTTCTCCCAGCTGGCAAACTCTAAAGACAGATCTGAGGGCTGGAATCCCCCTCCGGATGCCTGTGGGCCCCTACGTGGCTAATCATTCCCCAGGCCTCATGGCAGAGCAGGGTTGGCATTAAATAGAGACCTCACCGAGACTGGGCTTCTGGACTAAACATCTTTGCTGTCCTTCCAGGAGCTGATGATCCAATTGCAGATTTCAAGGAATTTTTAATGTGAAAGAGATTGGCGCAGTATAAATATATAACTTGAGGAAAGACAAATAACCTCATCAAAATGAAAATTTTGTTAATGAGAAGGAAATCCTCCTTCTCTTATGTTTGAATACCATGCCTGGAATTCTACCATGAGGGCCATAGGCCTTGCTCCTTTGGGTCCTAAAGATTTTCTGGAAAGGATAGCCCTTGAGGCAAGCTTTGGTTTTCAGCTAATACCATAGACAGGAATTTCATTTAGGCTCCCTCCAAGCCCTGACCACGAGTTCCATGGCCACACTGAAGACCACAGAGAGTTGAGCAGGGCAGGTGGCAGGGGACTTGGTTATATTTTGCTATGATCATGGGTTGGTCCTGAATGCCTCTAACTGAGGGATTCCCTCTTGCTGCTAAATTCTCCAACTCAGCCAGAGTCGGGAAGATTTTAATTAGACCCAAGCTTTACCCATCTCTTCTAGGGGTCGTCCTCTTGATCTCAGATTCTACATCATTTGTTTTAGAACATACTCTGACCCTTACTTCTACACATGCTCTGAAGTCCTGCAGCTATCCCACCCCTCCCACGGGGCCTTCCTTTCCCTTTAGCAGCCGCAGAGTTTTATACCCCAGACAGTATGAAAACAAAAACCACAAACCCAAAACCTTTACTAACTGACTGACCCCTTGCCAGATACATGTTTATGCAACCAGCTCCATTCACTCAACGATGCCAACATTAACCCAGATGAGAGACTGACCAACTTTGGCTGTGAGGGACTAGACTGTGAATGCTTGGGGCTTTGAGAACCACACATTCAGTCTCTGTGACAACTATTCAACTTTCCTGTTCTAGCATAAAAACTGTCATACACTGTATGCACACAAATGGACATCACTGTACCAGAAAACTTTATTGACAAATCCAGGCAGTGGGCTGGATTTGCTCCTTGGACTATAGTTTGTTAATTCTGATGAAGACCATAACATCACATTTACTTGGCAATTTCTGTTGGCTGTCAGCATTTTGAGTTATATTAGCACACATTATAAGGTAATTGCAAAGGCAATTTACAAAGTACAAGACTTAATGTTATTTATGAAAGTATATTGGATGACTGCTTGAATAATACTTAAACTGTGAATACATAAGAATCTAGCAGAATTAGACCAGTGAAAAAGGAAAAAAGATCAATAAGTCTCAAAATAGTATAGAGACTTCCAGTAAGAAGTCTCAAATACCAAAATATGTAGAAAAGCTCTTAAAATTGATGAACTAGCAAATATTTTTACAAAAATTATTTTATGATCATGATTTAAGGATCCAGGCTAAAACAAAGGGTAATATATTTGATACTACAAAATCCAGAGAAAAAAGAGGCCAGTAGTTACACAGTTCTTACTCTAGTCATCTATGAGTTAGGATGTTATTATAATTTTAAATACTGAGTAATAAAAAGAATACACCACATTTTATATTTCAACTTTATTATTGAAAGTAAGTTACCATAAAAATGTTTTTCATCATGCATTTACAATGAAAATGTGGTTTCTAATTTCAGGGTTTAAAAGAGAATTCACTAAGTAAATTGTCCTTACATACCTAAGATTTCCTTTTTGTAAAACTTTCACCTTCTTAAAGGAGAGCTGGAAGTCCTTGAGGGGAACAACACCTGTAATTCTTTCTTTGTCCCAACTCTGAGAATGATATTTTATAGCAGGTAGACACTATCTGAATACATACTTCCTTCGTGACTAATGACATTTAGTTCTTCATTCTAAGGAGAGATTTATATATGTAGTCCTCAAGTTAGCATGAGGCCATAAAAATGACTTTGCATACTCCAACCATACAGATCAATTTTAACAGTGTAATAATTATGATTGTCCTGTAATTTTAAACTTTTTTTTTTACCAAAATAGTAAAACTATTTGATATACTGTTATTAAGATATTAGAAATAAAGAGAATTAAAGTTTTTCATTATTTAAAGATTGTTTATTTATATGAAAGTCTGAGTTACGGGAATGGTGCTGTGGCTTAGGGAGTAAAACCGCCACCTGAAGTGCTGGCATTCCCTATGGGTGCCAGTTCGAGACCCAGCTACTCTACTTCCGATCCAGCTCTGTGCTATGGCCTGGGAAAGCAGTGGAAGGTCCTTGGGCCCCTGCACCCACATGAAGATTTGGAAGAAGCTCCTGGTTCCTGGCTTCAGCTCAGCTCAGCTCTGGCCATTGTGGCTATCTGGGGAGTAAACCAGTGTATGGAATACCCCTCTCTCCCTGTCTCCCTGTCTCCCTCTCCCTCTCCCTCTTCCTCTCCCTCCCTCTCTCTGCTTCTGCCTCTCTGTAACTCTGCCCTTCAAATAAGTAAATAAATCTAATAAAAAAGAGTTACCTAGACAAACGGGGTGGGGGGGAGGGAGGGAGAGAGGGAGAGAGAGATCTTCTATTTGCTAATTCCCTCTTTTGACTATATATTTTTATAAAATGTCACATGGATTTGTCACTGGAAGATAAGGAAACAACACGACTACGTGCTCTGCTGACAGTGAGTAACAGATACGCAGTGATCAGTTATCACAGACTTTGGAAGCCATTAAGTGACTGCTCACATGATTGTGTCTGCTGTTTATGGTGATTTGTGTATTGAAGAGCTAACAGCAAAGTTTGCTTTCTATTCAATTAGCCACAATTAATATCCTGATATAATTGAAGCATATGCCATATTGTTAGGGGAATGCCATTATCAAACTAAAGCATGGCAAATAAAATCTGTATATAATGGGATGGTGCAACATGAACACTATCTGTAGACAATACAAACTTTGATTGTGAACCACATAAAGATATTAGTGATTCAAAAGCTTAATGAAAGTTTCTAAACTCCTTAACTTTCCACACTTATATCCTAAATAATCTCATGGTACTAGGGAGTTTCTCTGCATTTTTCATCCACTGAAATGAAATTTGCTTTCTGGCCAGTGATTCACAGTGGGGAACATAGTTGTCCTTGTGCACGAGCAGATGGCCTTGCCCACCTCCTGGTGATCCAGAACACAGAGAACCTGCCTATACCTCCCTCCTGGAAATACATTGGGCGGAGCTGAATGGTTAAAGGGAGCAGGAGAATGAGATGCTGGGGTTGGGACTTAGTGTGAAGGAGAACAGGTGAAGCAGAGACCAAGCAGACTTCATGGTAGTTCGTACATTATAATTTGAAATATTATCAAAGGGTCATTCGACTTTTCATACCATTTGACTGTGTCTGTGGAGTGACAATGTCAGGGAATATTTTTGTCCTCAGCAATCCAAAGATGATGTCCACTTACTTCCAGATCCTAGATTTTCCATTGTTAAACACTAAAACACTAATAGTTGCATAAGAAAAAAGTCCTAATTCAGTGAATTCTGAGTTCATGCCAATGTCATGTTAAACATAGGTTTGTTTCTTGAAGGACTGAAAGAATGGCTAGAAGGACCAAGGCTCTGATTCAAGTAGCTCACACCACATTTCTGATCTTGCAATGACTTTCAATTTGTTCTCAAATCATTTATGTTCAAGAAATTCTAAAAGGTCATTTTATTTTTTTCTTTTGGACTATTACTTTGTAAAAGGCAAGTTACAGAAAATTACACAGAAATGTGATAAAATTAGAGATGTGGTGGAAATGGTTCTTTGCTATAAACACGATTCTACCAAGAAAGTAAGAATTAAGTACAATTTTCCTTTTTGACTCACTTGTTCATACACTTTCTTCCAGATAGCTCAGAAGAAACATGCAGCAATATTTTGCATTTGTCCTCATCATTCTCAGGAATATATCTGTGTCTCAAGAGCCATTTTGTTTTTGAGAAAATCCTTTATGATATAATGAAATTGAGTGGCGACCAACCATTTATATTTTTGTTCAGAGCAGAAATATCTAGGAGATTATTGTCCATGTTCAATGACATAGAAATTCAATTCCATCTGTATTTTCCTTTAGTTTCCTGACAATGAGAATAATCCTTACAGATCAGATGGTAGAATGGCCTTTGTTAATGGAGAATGGAAGCTTAGTGTATGAGAATGGATAGTATGAATTACTCTTAAAAAGTTCCATTTTCCTCGCTTCGAAGAAACACATTGAAAGAATTGTTAAATAAGATTACGGAATCCCTGACTAGCTTTTGAAGAATGCTGTTAAAATAGAAAATGTCATAGTTGATTGGAGATAGGCAAGGAGATTCAAGCAGCTCCTGACCAGTAAGTGTAATGTCAATGTTGGAAGAAAATTTCAAATAAAATATTTGAAGATGTTGTTGGTGATCGATTTAAAATTTTTTAATGAACAGAGATAAGATACTATCTATTAGTAGTAACTATTATAAGGAAAAACTTATTAAGTTTATGATATGGTAATATTAATCAGCCCCCCTTTATAATATTATTAGTCTAGAGTAAGTGGTTCTCAAATGGGAACAATTTTGCCTTTCCCCATGAGATAGTTAGGATTGTCTTGAGACATTTTGTGCCATCGCAGGTTATATACAGGAGTGCTACTTGCCTCTAGTGAGTGAAGGCCAGGAATGCTGCTAAGCATCCTGCAAAGCTCAGGACAGCCCCCACAACAAAGAATTATTTGGCCCAAATTATCAACAGCCCTGAAACTGAAAGATTCTACTAGAGCATGCATTTTCAACAGGAGAAATATTATATATAATGATGCAAAGATTGGCTTTTTTTTCAAGATTTATTTATTTTACTTGAAAGTCACAATTACAAAGAGAGACAGAGAGAGAGAGGTCTTCCATCTGCTGGTTCACTCCCCGGATGGCTGCAGTGGCCAGAGCTGTGCCCATCAGTAGCCAGGAGCCAGGAGCATCTTCAAAGTCTCCCATGTGGGTACAGGGGTCCAAGGAATTGGGCCATCTTCCACTGCTTTCCCAGGCCATAGCAGAGAGCTGGATCAGAAGTGGAGCAGCCAGGTCTTGAACTGGCACACATATGGGCTGCCAGCACTGCAGGCGGTGGCTTTACCCACTATGCCACAGGGCCGGCCCTAAGATTGGTTTTTTAAGAAGTGAAAAGTCTGGCCGGCGCCGTGGCTCAATAGGCTAATCCTCCACCTTGCGGCGCCGGCACACTGGGTTCTAGTCCCGGTCGGGGCGCCAGATTCTGTCCCGGTTACCCCTCTTCCAGGCCAGCTCTCTGCTATGGCCAGGGAGTGCAGTGGAGGATGGCCTAGGTGCTTGGGCCCTGCACCCCATGGGAGACCAGGAAAAAGCACCTGGATCCTGGCTCCTGCCATCGGATCAGCGCGGTGCGCCGGCTGCAGCGGCGGCCACTGGAGGGTGAACCAACGGCAAAGGAAGACCTTTCTCTCTCTGTCTTTCTCTCTCACTGTCCACTCTGCCTGTCAAAAAAAAAAAAAAAAAAAAAGTGAAAAGTTTTACAGTTTTTGTGTGTAGTGTACAACACACAAACAAAATACCGGCACAGGTACAAGGGATATCTCTGGCATTACAATTTCATAGGTCAGAGAGATCAGGAAACAAAGTCTCAAAAGGCTTCTAGGTGGAAAAATAATATTGGATAAAGCTAATCTAGAGCAGGCATTAGAGAACTTTTTCTGCATAGTACCAAATAGTTAATATTTTTGCCTTTGTAGCTATATAGTATATGAAGAAGCTATTGAATTCTGCCATTGTAGCCTCAAAGCAGCCATGAACATACATACACAAATGCAATGACTACATTCCAATATAACTTTTTTTTAAAAAAGGGGGGGAGCCATATTTGACTAAAGGGCCTTAGTTTGCTGAACTATGGTTTAGAAGATCAAGGTAAAAGCACAACAAACATACCTTATTAACATGCAAATACATTAAGATGGTTATTAATGTTTGTGTGTATGTGTGTGTGTATGAATATTAAGGCTCAGCTTATGTGACTGAACAGTTGAGGAAATTTTCTATTTTCAATATAATTGAATAAATGTTCACCAAAATTTGATGAATGGGTGCATACAAAAATTGTGAGATATCTTTAATGATATTCCAGAGGATCATGTCCTTTATATTTTAGTTGAAAACAAAATAAATGCTGGAGGCATGATTATCACATAGCAGAAGGCTACAAGTGAAGATTGGGAAAAATCATATTAAATGTCAGATTGGAGATCACAGTGGAATGGACTTTGGATGTGAAATGAGTAAATATGGGTTCTCAATACCAAACTGCTGTTTGAAACAGCAGTTGGATTGCACTCTGAGATGTTACATAGCATAGTAAGAACACTGTTAAGCTTGTGATATTTACATCTTCTCCATCTGTTTCCTAAATGCTAAGTCAGTGACGTATTTCTCTATCATGTCATTATCTGAAAATAGGCAGTACAAAGCTGACATCACAGCTGTACTCTTCAAGCTTATCCAAGGACCTAGAGACTACTTATTATTTGTTGTCCTTCCATTCCTAAGATGCGTTCCCTTGTCTATGGTCTAAAACGGGCTTACCACAACATCCAAAATCCAGGCAGCTCACTTTAGAGTCATGACTCAGAAGTGCACATTATTTTCATTCATGTCTCATTGTCCAGAATAGCCACACAGTCAAAGTAATGCAGAGAAGGCTGGGAAATGTAGTCTTTAGCTGGGATGGTAGCATCTGCCTACACTATGCTAAAAATGATAAGTACATGTTGAGGGTGACTGGAATTCTCTGCTACCAAATTTAAGTAAAAGCAACAAAGTTGAATAGCTCAAGTAGGGCAATCAACATATTAAAGTGATCTGAAATCATGTCACAGAAGAAGGAAATTACATTATGATTATAAATGAAAAGATATTGGGAAATTATGAAATCAGCCTTCAAATGCTTGGGAAAGAGGTAGAAGCTCTTTTTTACATAACGTATGAGGTTAGTCCTGGGATCAGTGGCTCAAAGTTATAAAGGGGAAATTAAGAAAACAGAAAATATATGGTAGGCATTATTGTTTGTCCTAAGGAAACAAAGATAAATTAAATAGTTATGAGCTCTGTCCTACTGGATGATAATCGGCAGTGAGAATACGTGTGCGTGTGTGTGTGTGTGTGTGTGTGTGTTTTGGAATAAACTGACAGAAATATTTGGAAATTCACATTCAATATTTGGGATTTTTCTGCATTCTTAAATTGTCTTTTTATGTCAAAAATGTATGACTCTGTCAAATATGTTTTTCTTTGTCAAATCCTGCCAACCCATTGCCTTAGGATCAAAACCAAGAGATAGTTTGAAGGGTGACAGCCTTTAAAAAAACCCAGATATTTAAAATAAAACGATCCTTGTTTGTTTTAAGGACTCTAAATTAAATATAGTGTTGAGGGAGTCTAATTGGTAGTTGCATTTGTTCTCAAGCCTTGGCCCTTTTCTTCCATGGAGAAAACTATAATCCTTCTGCTGGAGTACTGTGCGTTCTGTCACTGAGGGTTCTGATGCCCAGTGGGGAGCAATTTAAATGGTCCATGCCCTGGTAGAAGCAATCCCATGCATGCCCACAAGCATTGCTCAGGTCCTGATGTGAATAAATGTTTTCATCTTATGAAATCAGAACTTAGTTACAGAAATAAAAATGAGTTGGTTTTCAAGGCGTTAGAGGAGACACACCTAGGGTGGTAGGATGAGAAATGGACAAGGATAAAATGAAGTCTAGGTTCCATGTCGAGCCGTCCCTGACTCCCCAGGGAACAACACAACCCGAGAAGATTCCTCCACTTCAGAAGGCTTCAATTGCTGGCTCAGTAAACTGGGGCCTTAGGATCTCAAAGCAGTCTGCCAGTATGCATTATCTGGCTTATACCTTCTTTTATAAAATGTTGGTTGGGAAACCTGCACACAGTGTGTGACCCATATAGTGCAATCCCCACTATTCCACACTGAACACCTAGGCCCCTTCTACTCCTGCACACTGCCTCTGGTTCTGCTAGACATATGAGTTTGAAATCCTAAATGAGAACATTCTATGTCAGACCTTTGCATGCATGTGTATATGTCATCTGTTTTCCTCTGAGAGGGATGCATTTTGTAAAGTAAAAACCAAGCTCAGGGAGTTTAAGTAAGTTATTTCAGTGTATGTAGCTAGGAACTAAGTTTAGGGATGATTTAAATCTAGGAAGAAGTTTTTTTTTTTTTTTTTTTCAGAACTTGGATTCTTAATCATTGTTTTCTGTTATCTACAAAATTTCCAAGGTCACTAGCTATGAAGGAAGGATTAAAGAGCTTGGCAGGGTGAGGGTGGGTGGGTAAAAATGTCTGAATTAGAATCCTGGTTCCACTGCTGCTTACCTGTAATTATATTAAGATGACCAAAAATATCTTGGATTTCTTTTATAGGAAGAATGATGTCTTGTAGTGTTTTTGTGAAATATAAATTATCCAAAGCATGTAAAACATTTAGCACAGAAAAATTGTCCTAAAAATAGCCATGACTATATTAGATAAAAAATAATTATTAATCAATAAATATAGATCAAATAAAATATTATTTTATTGGTAATAACAGCATAGCCTAAACTGAGTTGACTTTTTAAGCTGATTATTGGTATACCATATAGTGGCTTTATTGGTTTAGTTTTTTTTTAAGAATTAATAATGCAATATACTCTGAGGAACAAACCAGTAGTTTCCAGTAGGAGGGATTTTGACTCCCATAGGATAATTTGCAATGTTCAGAGACATTTTTGTTTGTCACATATAAGGTAAACCTGTCTCTAGTGTCATTGTATTTATCTGCCCTGCCTCTCAACCTGAACCTACCTGGGGTTCACAACACACTTCTGCTGGTGCAGAGAGTTGTATTAATCATGTGGCAAGTTCCAGATGCTCTTGAAGGAAAGGAGTGATTCTTTTTTTTTTTTTTTTTTTTTTTGCTGGGGCAGCATTATTCAGCTCCCATGCAGAAATCCAAAGTGGCTGGGTTTTTCTTCTTTTGAGATAGACTAGTTAGTGACCAAATTTTTATTTAACCTGCACCTATGTTGCTTATTTTATAATGTGCACTGTGGTTTGGACCAAGAAAATTTTAGTCCATGGGGGACATGGTTGAGAAATTATAATACCCAGAAATATATACATACATCATTCACATGATTTACTCACCTGGCTTCTGTCTTAAGAATATACAAACTTGATGATCAGGATCTAGAAAAAGCAGCATTTTGTAAGGACTCTATTCTACTTCAGAGATGGAAACTATCTGGCTGTTGATTGATTAACCACTTACCTGTGTTTTCCTGACTTATGAGTTGCACAAAACCTTAACTCCAAAGTGGTCTTTTGAGATAAGAATCAGTGAAGCTGAAACCCAAAGTAATATTCCAATTTATTGTGCAACACTTATGAAGACCCATCTTGAATCTCTGTTATAACTTGATGGATTTGATATACAACTTATTTCATTTAAAATAAATAAAAGAAAAGCCTTAGAAAATTTAATCTCAGTAGCATCTTAGAGTAATTTGGAATACAATAGCCATAATTTGGTTAACCAGATTCAAGATTATATGTTTTATTCCTGTGCTATAAACTTCAAAATGTCCTTGACAAAAAACATTAAAGTACCATTACAGATATAAAAAAGATTCTCTTAAAGTGGTATCCTGGTGTTTCATATTTGTTCCTTCATTGGATAGCACTTGAAATCAATTTTACTTTTTGTAGTTACAGCAGTTTTCTCTCTAATTGGTAATTGGGTGCATTATGAGACTCTAAGAACAAGAGGATAGGAGCTGGAAGACACCATGGGATCATGTGATTCACTTTGTATTTTGCACATGAAGAAAATGGAGACTGAGATAGAAAAACTGTTTGTTCTAGGTCAGTCTGCCGAATGCTTAGGCAAGACACCATTCTTCCCTATCAAGTTTTCTCTGCAGAAGAAATCCAAGATACTTTTCATCATCTTCTCAGTATAATTGACTACTCAATACATTTTGATTGGTTTGTCCTTGGAATTTAACTGAAATAATATGTATGCTTCTACGATCCTAATCCCAAGTTAGGATTGATTACATGTAGAATTATTGATTGTAAGTAGAATTCTCACCATCCAATTATCTTCCATAATACACCTACTATGTATGTGCTAGTAACTATGCAGGCCATAGGGATATAGCATGAACACTATTCTCATGAAACTCACATTATACTGGAAGAAATAAATCAAATGAGTAAAACAAACATTATACAAAGGCACATCAGAAAGTTCATGGAAAATGGAATTAAAATATCAGGGTTTTTGTTGTAAAATGTTTTGAAATCCATTTGTAGCTTTTCCATAATATTCAATTTGTATGAACTTTTTGAAGATGCATCAATTTCAAAATGTTACGTATGCTAAAATTATAATTCCACTTTCTGTTTACTTGTTGAAACATTCTTGTAATTTTGTAGTTTAATAAATGGTGTGAATAGAATAGATTGTGTTGTGACTGATAATTCGTAGATGGGAAGGCTCGGGGGGTAAGAGGAAATAGCTCCTTTAGCAAAGGAGGCAGGGGTAGCCTCTCTAAGAAGGTGATATCTGAGGTAGGGTTAGAAGAGTGAGACATTTCTTCTAGTGGGAGAAAATTCCAGGCAGAGAGAATACCAAACGCAAAGTTTGTGGTCATGTGATGTTGTGATGTTTGAGATGCAGTAATGGAGCCACAGGAATGGTTTATCATTGATGAGGAATAGCTGTTAAAGAGGAAAGCAGGGAGTAAGATCGTGTTGAGTCCTATCAGCCATGATAAGAGTTCTGGTTCTACAAGTCTATATAACCCATACACACAGTGATGTGTACAGACAAATATAGAATTAATTTGCAACATCAGAGAAAATAGTGACATAATGACTTCTAAGAATCCTCTTGCTCATAAAAGAAACATGAATAAGGGAAAATTAACAAAATGAACTCTGGAAATCAGCAAAAGACCTATAGAAACAAAAGGAGCTTTTATATTCAAGAAAAATGGCAGGATATGGGTAAGAATAGTGAGCTTTGTGTTTTAAATTTCTCTGTTGAAATTCCCACTACTAGTTACACATTATCCCTGAAAAGGAAGAGAGTACATTTGCAATGACTGAAACCTGCAGCCTGGCAGCTGCTGAAGGGGGCAGTATAGAGCTGACTATCTTCAAAGCCCCCTTTCTAAGAGAGAGTTAGGATCATCTCACTTGTCTAATGGTTTCTGGGAAGAACTTACTCAAGAGACTGCCATTATTAGACCTGCGTAGCAGCTCACCCAGTGTGAATAGGCTCTTTCCTGGGAATATTTGTTGAAAATAATCAGAGGCAATTTTGTTTTTTTATCATTGAATTACCTTGAGGTGGTGAATAACAGTTGGGGCAAACAATGGACTAACTAGGACTAACTATAAATTTTTAACAGATAAGGAATGAGATATCCATGAGTATGGTATTAGCTTTGTGTTAATATAACTAAGTATTTGACATAGGCTAATGTAGTCTTTGAAAGTTTTGATTTATTCCTTGGAATCTAGAAGGTCATGCATAAATATGAAGGTGCACACATGGCATGTACTGTCTACATGTTCAAGGAGACCTTAGAAGGTCTTAAGCTCCATCTATGATTGGCCCTGAGGCTATATGACAGGAGGACGTTAAGACTAGGAGTTGTGAGCTGTCTGTGTTAGTGTTGAAGGCACACCTCAACGCACAACAAATCCATTCCCCAACACATCACATGTGGGCAGTGGGGGAGTGGCAGAGAGTGAGGGGTAGAGAAAGATTTTCAGATTTGCCCTTTTGTAATATTTAACATGTTTGATTTTCAACAACAAAAAAAAGACATACCTAGATAAAAGAAACTAGCTCATACATAGGTAAAAAGGGTTATCTGGGGCCAGCGCTGTGGCACTGTGGCGTAGCAGGTAAAGCTGCTGTCTGTAGTGCTGGCATCCCATATGGGCGGTGGTTCAAGTTTCAGCTCTTCTATTTCTGATCCAGCTCTCTGCTATGGCCTGGGAAAACAGTAGAAGATTGCCCAAGTCCTTGGGCCCCTGCACCTGCATGGGAGACCCGGAGGATGCTCCTGGCTCCTGGCTTCAGATTAATGCAACTCCAGCTGTTGTGTTCATCTGGGGAGTGAACCAGAAAATGGAAGATTTTTCTCTCTCTCTCTCTCTGCCTCTGCCTCTCTGTAACTCTGCTTTTCAAATAAATAACTAAATCTTAAAAAAAAAAGTATTTTCCATGAGGGAAGCCCAGATCTTGGACTTACTAAATAAGACTTCACATCAAAATATTTGAAATACGTTCAAAGAACTAAGAAGAAATATGTCTAAACAAATAAAATATGGCAATTAATATCTTGGTAAACAGGGAATATCTATATGGAGATTAAAAATATTAAAAATATTAGGATTTGATTTAGAGGTTAAGGTACCTGCTAAGATGCATGTGTCAGTGGGCCTGGATTCAATACTTAGTTCTATTCCTGACACCAGCTTCTTGCTGAAACAAGCCCTAGGAGGCACTGGTGATGGCTCAGGTAATTGAGTTTCTGCCACACATGTAGGGGACCTGGACTGAGTTTCTACCTCCCAGCTTCAACCCTAGTTGGGGTTTCTTGGGAGAATTTGGGGTGCAAATATGATGAGGGTACTCTCTCTCTCTCTTTCAAATAAATAATATTTAAAATGTTAAATTACTTTTTATAAAAATATGTAATCTGGAGTTTAAAAGTACAATAACTGAAATGAAAATTTAATATGAAGAACTAACAGATTTTCAAAAGCAGAAGATAGAGCTAGAAAACATGACAGTGGGTTATTTGGGGTTACCCAATTTGAGGACTAAATAGAAAAGAGAATAAAGAAAAATAAGCACAGTATCATAGACCCATGAGAGGTCATCATGTATGCAAACACATACGTAATGTGAACTGAAGAAGGAAAGGAAAAAAAGGAAAGGGGGAGATAGGGAATATTTAAAGAAATAATAGACACAAATTCTCCAAATTTGGTGAAAAGCGTTAATCTTCAAACCCATGAGGGTCAAAAAGCCACATGCGGGATACAATTAAAGAGATGTACATCTGGACACATAATTAAAATAGCAAAAGCCAAATCTTTTTAAAAAGATTTGTTTATCTATTTAACATCATAGTTACACAAAGAGAGGGAGACAGTAAGAGAGAGCTTCCATTCATTGATTCACTCCCCCAGATGGCTGCAATGGCCAAA
This sequence comes from Oryctolagus cuniculus, assembly GCF_964237555.1. Taxonomy (NCBI): domain Eukaryota; kingdom Metazoa; phylum Chordata; class Mammalia; order Lagomorpha; family Leporidae; genus Oryctolagus; species Oryctolagus cuniculus. The sequence goes on along the minus strand of NC_091437.1, from coordinate 40,352,146 downwards.
GCTGGGCCAAACTAAAGCCAGGAGCCAGAAGTTTATCTGGGTCTCCCAAGTGAATGGCAGGGACTCAAGTACTTAGACCATTTTCTATTTGCCATTAGGGAGCTGGATAGGAAATGGAGTAGCTGGAATATCAACGTGTCACCCATATGGGATGCTGGTATTGCAGGTGGTGACTTTATCTTCTGTGCTACAACCCTACCCATTAAAAGCCACATCTTGAAATCTGCAAGAGAGAAATGAATCTTAATATGCTACGGCTTCTCAATAATATTAACAGCTTATTTATCATGAGAAACTGTGGAGAACAAAAGGCAGTGAAGTAAATATTCAAAGCCCTGAAAGAAAAATTGTCAACAAATAATTTATATACCTGCAACACTGTCACTCAAAAACCAAAGAGAAATTACAATATTCTCAGATCAAGAAAAATAGAAAATTCAGTAGAACTTGCCATAAAAGAAATACTAAAGGAATCCTTCAGGCTGAAATGAAAGGATACATGAAGGATACATGTAACTAACAGATAATAGGATGAATGCATTGTTTATAACACTAATTTCCTTCCTGTCTGATATGAAATCAGAAGACAGCTGAAAACAAAAGCTGTTAGTCTGTGTTTATGGACATAAAATATATAGAGATATAATTTGACAATAATAGCATGAAAGAAGATAAGGAAATGGAATTAAATTGAAACAAGGTTTTTGTTACTATTAAAATTCAGTTGATACTAATTTATCAAAAACAAATATGAGAGCTAAAACCATAAAGCTCTTAGAAGAAAATATGAAAATATGTTGACTTTGGATTAAACAAAAACTTCTTAGATATAACACAAAACTAGAAACAACTAAGGTTCCACCTCACTCCAATTAGAAAGGCTCTCATACAGAAATCAACAAATAACAAATTCTGTGAAGGATGTGGGGGAAAAGGTACCCTAATCCACTGCTGGTGAGAATGCAAACTGGTCCAGCCGCTGTGGAAGACAGTATGGAGATACTTCAGAAATCTGAATATAGACCTACCGTATCATCTAGCCATCTATAGAGTTAACTATATGATCATTAAGTAAACCAAAAATATATGTTTGAGCAATTAAGAGTGGGAATTTGAGAGGGAGGAGGAAGAAGGGTTGGAGTGCAGGGGGAGAGATGGTATGGGGGAAAGTATCATTATGTTCTTAAATCTGTATCTATGAAATACATGAAACTTGTAAAATAAAATTTAAAAAAAGAAACAACTCAGTAATTAATTGGTTATTATCAAAATTAAAATCTTTTTACTTCAAGGATTCTTTCAAGAAAGTGAAAAGGCAACCTAAAAAGTAGGAGAAAACATCTACAAATCATATCTGATGAGGGCTGAATAATCACAATAAAAGAGCTCTTAAAAATTGGCCGGCGCTGCGGCTCACTAGGCTAATCCTCCGCCTTGCGGTGCCGGCACACCAGGTTCTAGTCCTGGTCGGGGCGCCGGATTCTGTCCCGGTTGCCCCTCTTCCAGGCCAGCTCTCTGCTGTGGCCAGGGAGTGCAGTGGAGGATGGCCCAGGTGCTTGGGCCCTGCACCCCATGGGAGACCAGGATAAGTACTCTGGCTCCTGCCATCGGATCACCGTGGTACACCGGCCGGCCGGCCGCAGCGCACGGGCCGCGGTGGCCATTGGAGGGTGAACCAATGGCAAAAGGAAGACCTTTCTCTCTGTCTCTCTCACTCACTGTCCACTCTGCCTGTCCAAAAAAAAAAAAAAAAAAAAAAAAAAATCAACAATGAAAAGACCAATTTCCCAATTAAAATTTAGCAAAGTATTTGAAAAATAGTTCCCCAAGGATAAGTGGCTAATAAGTATGTGAAGACATGCTAACTATTTTCAGTTAGTGGAGAAATTCAAACCAAAAGCACAGTAAAGTAACAGTCCCATCCAGTAGGATGAGTATGATTCAAAACAAATATAATTGTGGGTGTTTGTGAGGAAGTAGATAAGTTAGAATCCTATACATTGCTGGTATGAATGTGATAGTGTACAACTACTTTGCAAAATAGTCTGTTAGTTCCTCCACACTTAAATATTGAGTCATCATGTGACTTTGTAATTTCACCCTGAAGCATATATGTGCAAAGGAATTGAAAACACAACACCATTTAGAAACTTGAATATGAATGTTGATAGCGGTGTTGTTGTTTTATAATAGCCCAAAATAGAAACTATTTAAATCCCTATCAACTGTTAATGGAAAAAAATGTGGTATATCACAAAATGAAATGTTAATTTTTAATTTAATTAACAGATTTTATTTATTTTTTAAAAAGATTTCTTTTACTTATTTGAAAGGTAGAAATACAGAGAGAGAGAGGGAGAGACATAGAGATCTTCCATCTGCTGGTTCACACTCCAAATGGCCAGAGCTGGGCCAGGCCGAAGCCAGGACCCAGGAATTTCTTCTGAGTCTCCCACATGAGTGCAGGGGCCCAAGCACTTGGGCTGTCTTCCTCTGCTTTCACATCCATTAGTGGAAGAGCCAAGATGGGTTGTCATCTCTGTAGGCAGTAGCATAACCTGCCTAGGCCACTGTTCCAGCTCTGAAATATTATCATTTACACAAAAAGAAAGAAGTATTGATATGTGTAACAACATGGATGAAACTTCACAATAGTATACCAAGTGAAAGGAACTAGGAATAGAAGGCAATGTATTATACAATTCCATTTATATGAAATATTCAAAATTGGGAAATCTATAGAGGCAAAAAATATGTTAGTGATTCCCAGGAGCTGGAATAGTGAGAGGAGAGTGAGGAATAGGGGAGTGATTGCTAATGGATGCAGGGATTCTTTATGGGGTGATGGAAATATTCTAGAATTAGACAATGACAGTGCTGTACAACTTTGTGAACGCAATAAAATGCAACGAATCATGCACTTTAAAATGTACATTGTATGGTATTAATTTTGCTCCATTAAAAATTTGTGATTTTCACCAGAAGAGCTTATGACCATGCCCAGGAAAGGGATTTCACTAGCATGGTAACTGAGATGAGCTGACTGTTCAGCAGAACAATGTGGGGGTGGCCCAATCAGTCTGGTTTACATAACTGAAGAATTTGAATGATATCATGAGATTAGTATGGAAATTGAGTATCCTGTGTTGAATTCAGCTATCCACCATTGGGTCAAGGTTAACAGATTTCAGTTTTACGCTACTGCTCATTGATTTGATGTATTAATCTAGAAAGCTGCATTGAAAGGTGTTCTCATGCTGAGTTCAGGCTTGTTTGGAAATTAACTATGACTGCCATAGAGAGTGTTGTGCTTGTGTCATAATTACACTGCTTCTTTAAGCCCTTCTGTGGTTTGAGGATAGAAGTCTTAAAAATATTTAGTAAAATGCTACCCAGCTAGGTGTACTGAATGATCTTGAAGTATTGTTTACTTTTTAAAGCTTTGTGATTACTGATGTAATGGTCTAACTGCTACACCTTTCAACAATGTTTTATGCAGTAGTTTTAAAGAATTTTAAAAAGTAAGCCCTGTCAGTAGCAAGTGTGCACAGTCTGAAATATTTGAGCTGGAGGAGTGTATAAATAGCTGTGGTCGATGATCTTGCCTTGTTCTTTTCTAAATACGGTGCTTCTCAGTGCTAGCATTTAACTATACACTGTGGTTGGATAAAAATGGGCATTAGGAAAGATTAGCTTTTATGATGGATATGTTGAGTCCTAAATATTGTTTAAATCTTTGTTACTGCAATTGGAAAACCAGCAACTCACAGATGAATACTCATTTCTTATGGAAGTGCATTGGGATATATTTGTTTTTATATTTCTTGAAGACAGATCTATATGCAATCAGTACAGACTTTACCAGATGACTGGATTTACAGTATTATAAGAGATCTCTATTTCCCATCAGAATGTCCCACAAATTATTCTAACTCATTTGTCTTGCCAGTCTCTTAATAGAGACTGTGATCAAATCCACTGAGTGCTTAGAAAGACAATTTTCAAGTTTCTCTTTTTCCTCAACTTAAGGAGCAGTCGATATTCAAATGGGTGACATACTCCAATTGCAATATCCTAGGGTATGCATAAATTTCCATGGGAATAGCATTAAGTACAATACCATCACTTAAAGGGTAATTATAATAATAATAGCAATGGCAATTGCTAGGATATATGTGGCACATATAAATGAGATGTTAGTATGAGAATTTTGTATACATTAATTCATTTAATTTTTAATATGCACGTGAAATAGTATTATGATTCCAAATTCTATCATGAGGCACAATTGAGACAAGGCAAGTTTAAAGACCTTGCACAAAATTATAAATCTAATATGGAGCAAAGCAGTGATCCAAATCTAGACTGTGTATTCAGATGACCATCTTCTCCATCATAAGACTATACTATAGGGGCCGGAACTGTGACATAGTGGGTAAAGCTGCCCCTGCAGTGCCAGCATCCCATATGGGTGCTGGTTCAAGTCCCAGCTGCTCCACTTCTGAACCAGCTCTCTGCTATTGCCTGGGAGGAAAATAGAAGATGGCCCAAATCCTTGGGCCCCTGCACCCACAAGGGAGACCGGGAAAAAGCTCCTGGCTTCGGATCGGTGCAGCTCTGGCTGGTGTAGCCATCTGGAGAGTGAAACAATGGAAGGAGGATCTCTCTCTCTCTGCCTCTGCCTCTGCCTCTCTGTAACTCTGCCTTTCAAATAAATAAATAAATCTTTAAAAATGAGACTATACTCTATCTTGGGATGGATGCTAGCAAGACAGCTGTTACCACAAGGATGACTGTGAGTCTACCTTGGTACATGAGAAAGGAAAAAAAATATAGAAAAGTGAAAAATAAAAACTATGATAGCTTATCTCCTGGAAATAATTATTCAGAATAAAAATCTCAAACTACCTCACATAGAACTGTAAGTCTAGTGTGTTATACTGTTGTGGAGAAGCCATGACCTTGAGCATGAACCCCTATGTTTCTGTGCTTGAAATCCAAGTCCTCATCTGAGCAAACTTTGTTCTATGTGGTGGTTATTCCACACTATCTTTTGATAGAATTTTTTTTTTACTACCAGCAACCATGCTCTTAAGTATATCCTTTGGTTTTTAGAGATTAGCATATCACATTTTTAATAGGATGTACTGATTTTACACCAGAAAGTAATCTGTGCATTCCACATTCATCCAGATATGATGGACATCCTGTCTAGCTAAGACAGCAGACATTATTGTCTCTTGGTCCAAAGATCACTTTCATTTTAGGATTACCTGCTCCTCTAACATTTTCCTAACCCTCCATGTGATATACCCCCAGTCACAGGGATGTACACAGCATCGACCTGGGCATGATAAAGTGTTGCCATTCCCAGTGATCTAGAGATAGGAACACGGTCTAAGTCAGACCAATTGCAATTCTTCCCTAAGATTTAACTGGAGCTACCAGGCAGGAAGGAACAGTGTTTGGTTTCCAGCCACACAGTTAGCTTCATAAAAGCTATGTAAAAACTGGTATAACTTCTTTTGAAAAGGAAGCCAAAATGTAGAATAAAAATCAGAAAAGAAAGAGGAAGCGCTCATGTGTTATTTAAGTTCATGGTTCCAACTGTCATGAAGGCCACATCCCCTCTTATGGAAATTGAGTTATGTGAGACAACATAGCCTTTCTTTTTATGTGTAAACTGGGAGAATGTGAGTTTCTGTCACTTTCAGCAAAGAGATTTGACGAATACAAACTGAACCTAAAATACATATATTCACATATAGGATTGGTCCTATAAGGAAGTAAAGAAACAGAAAACCAGGCCCCACCAAGGAAGAAAGAAGGCAAAAGGGGGGGCGTTTCTTAGAAGACTGGCAGTCTCTGTCTTTAAGTACCAAAAAGCCTAAGTACCAGGTATCTAGGCTATGTAGCAAATTACGCTGAAGCTCAGTGGCTTAAAACCCTTAAGTTGTATGAGGAATCTTCAAAAAGCTCATCGGAAAATACATACTATTAATAAACGAAGGATTTCAAAAAATTTTGCACTAGAAAAAAAAATTATCTTGTTCTGTTTTCCACATTCTTTGGTAATGCCTTTATATTACCTGACACATTTTCTTTGTCAGGAATCTGGGAGCAGCATAGCTGGGGGTTTCTGGCTCGGGGTCTCTCACGAACTTGCAGTCAAAATGTTGGCTGCACTTGTAGTCATCTGAAAGCTTGGCGAACAATGAGGATCCATTTCCAAAACAGCTGACTTGGATGACTCTTGGCAGATTTCAGTTCTTCCCTATGTAGACCTCTCTACAGGACTTCTTGGTTATCCTCACGACATGGCTGTGGCTTTCCTCTGTGAATAATCTGAAACTATAGTAACTTCTGTGACTTAGTATTTGAAGTTGCATTCTGTCATTTCTATAGTGTTCTGTTGGGTACATGAATAAGCTTTATTCAGTGTGGGAGGAGTTTATACAACATCTTAGATTCTAGAAGGTGGGAATCATGGCGGACTACATTGTAATCTGGCTCTTATAGGGAGTCATTGAGAAGATATTTTGATTGTATTTTGTGTAGCTTCAAAATAGAAGTTGGCCACCAGTGGAAGACCCCTGTAAATTTTTTCTCCACATAAATTAAAGCAACAAAGGATGGAGATGACCTTGAAAAAAAAAAAAAGCAACACCACAAACAAGCAAACAAACAAAAAAACTATGTTTTAATATTGAAGATAATAGAATAGATTGTTATTTTAACTTGTATTAAATAGAGAATCTTAATTTTACGTCATTTACATCCGTTATATAAGAGGTTGTAGTAATAGATGACTTATAAAATTCCCCTTTCCCCCACATGTTATGATCTACTGGTACTCAAATCCACAGATATGTCTTCCTTCCTTTACCTCTTAAAACATCTCTTAACAGGTGTTGTGAAAACCTTCCTGTCCCTGGGTGTTTCTGGGAGACAGTGCCCATATATGATTCCCATATCATTTCTTTATGGCCAAGAAAATTCCTCAGTTAGTGACAGATGGCAGGTAAAAGATAAGTGGCACTTCTTTCTTGCCCTTATGGAGGCGTATCTATGAGCCATGAGGTCCCAAGATGGTGCCCTATTTCCATAGTGTTACCCTTGTAATTCCTATACCAGTCACTGACTTTTATCCCTTCTCTGTCTTATTCCCTTACTCCCTCATAGATTCCTGGCATCACCAACAAATTAAATTATTTAAGTCCAAGTGCCTATCTCAGGTTCTTTTTTGGGGAAATTCAAACTAAGAAACTCCACTATTCCAAATCTTAGATATAAATGCACTCAATATATCAACCTCCTATTCTTGAGCAAAATATTTTAAGTTTCTGTTTTCTGACAATCCTAGTTATAGGCTGCAGCTCAGATGCAGCCACAGAAGAAATCCTACCATTGTAGGTCACTTAGAAGAAGTGTGTGAGCCTTGGTCTGGGAATCAGAAGAGACGATGACTGGCAGTTCTGCTTCTCTCCAGCTTTATGATTCTGTAACATCACCTGACCTCCCTGGACACCAGTATGCTCACAGATAAACAAACATTGATCAAAATCAGTGGCACCTAAACCTTTAAAACATGGATAGATGTTTTCTACTTTCTTCTCTAGAGAAAAACTAATGAAACAAATATTTACACATGAACATGAATGAATCTGTGTGTATTTATTATTAATGAGACCACTGAGGTCTACCTACAATCTCTAGGAAGACTCCACAGACCTGAGGTCATAATCTCCTGATCCAGATGCTTTATGTCCCTATAAAATTCAGCACTTTATGATTCCTTGAGTAATTGGTTAAATAATTTCCTTTAGGATGAGATTTCTCAATAAAGCAATCTTCCTGGTTAAGTTCAGCTACTTTATTAAACCTGACATTATATTGAACATCCAGTCCATTGAAAATCCTTGCTTGAACTCCCACATAGTGTAGCTTTCCTGGAAGAAAACAGAGATCTGGTCACATAAGCAAGAGTAGCTCCCATGCCAAATTTATATCAACATTTGGTATTTTTCTTAAGCTGATGGATTACTTTCAGAAAACACATGATTTCCTAAAATAAACCTTCTCACTCTACTAAAATACTCAGAGGGGCAGGAAATTCAGTCCCATTTCTGAAGATTAGTACTATCTCTGGACCACTTTTGTTTTGTTTTGTTTTTAAGAAAACTTTTGGTCCAGCGTCAAGGCTCAGTAGGCTAATCCTCCGCCTGTCGGGGTGCCAGATTCTGTCCTGGTTGCCCCTCTTCCTGTCCAGCTCTCTGCTGTGGCCCGGGCGTGCAGTGGAGGATGGCCCAAGTGCTTGGGCCCTGCACCCCAAGGGAGACCAGCAGAAGCACCTGGCTCCTGCCTTTGGATCAGTGCGGTGCGCAGGCCGCAGTGCGCCGGCCGTGGCGGCCACTGGAGGGTGAACCAACGGCAAAGGAAGACCTTTCTCTCTGTCTCTCTCTCTCACTGTCCACTCCGCCTGTGTAAAACAAAACAAAACAAAACAAAACAAAACAAAACAAAAAAACAAACAAAAAAACCACTTTTATTTAATAAATAGAAATTTTGAAAATACGACTTTTGGTTTATAGTGGTTCCCCGCCCCATAACCACCCTCCCACACTGAAACCATTCTATCTCCTACTCCCTCTCCCATCTCATTCTTCATTAAGATCCATTTTTAATTTTCTTTATATACAGAAGATCAACTTAGTATATACTAAGTAAAGATTTCAACAGACTGCACTCACACAGAAACACAAAGTATAGAGTACTATTTGAAGGCTGGTTTTACTATTAATTTGCATAGTACTATACATTAAGGACAGAGATCCTACATGGGGAGTAAGTGCACAATGAATCCTGTTGTTGATTTAACAGTTGGCACTCTTATTTATGACATCAGTAATCTCCTGAGGCTCTTGTCATGAGCTGCCAAGGCTATGGAAGCCTCTTGAGTTCACAAAATTTGACCTTATTTAGACAAGTCCATAATCAAAATGCAAGTTCTCTCCTCCCTTTAGAGAAAGGTACCTCCTTCTTTGATGGCCCGTTCTTTCCTCTGGGATCTCACTCACAGAGATCTTTCAATAGGTCATTTTTTGCCACAGTGTCTTGGCTTTACATGCCTGAAATACTCTCATGGATTTTTTAGCCAGATCCGAATGCTTTAAGAGCTGATTCTGAGGCCAGAGTGCTGTTTATAGCATTTGCCATTCTATGAGTCTGCTGTTGTATCATGCTTCTCTCTGGACCACTTTGATGGAGTCTTATTGAAGTCTTCTTTCTGATAGAACAAAAGACAAGGATCTTAAATCAGGTCTTAGACTTGTATAGGAGGAAATGAGGTTTTAGGCCTTATAAAACACCCATTTCAACCACCCCATTACTTTCTACACAGCTTTTTCCACAGTGTTCTTTTTGGCTATTGCAGATGGGCATATCTAGGTTTTGCATAATTTATTGGAATTTGGTCTCTAAAAGAAGTCATAATGAAATCTTGACCGCAAAGTCTCAACTAAGACAACACAAGTCTTTTTCTTCTCCAAATACTGTTTGGACTGTTTCTCCTCTATGGTGTCCACAAAAGACATATTAATTCAGATTACTATGGAACTAACCTGCAGAGCTGTAGAGGGTGAAAATATGGTTTCAGATGTTTAGAATGATATTTAACAGCAGGTCCACTAGTATTCATGATGCATCTAGTTTGGAGATCACTCAGCTTGAGTAGTATTTGATTTGATTTGAAAGAAGACAAACCAACCTTGCATTTATACAAAGATGTGGTAGTAATTTCTACTAACCAGTAGTTTATTTAAGTACTGGTTTATTTCTGTTAAAGGATGGTTTTCAACTTGCACTGTTGGTTTAAACTTTTTAAATAACAAGCTTCTAACATTTTTGGCCAAAGAATTTTGAGTTGTGATGAAAAACATTGTATCAGAATAGGACAGAGGTTCCAGGCATGAATTTAGACTCAAGTAATCCTAAAATCAAGTAAGAATTTTTATATATAATAGCTGTGTGTTTGTGTATCAGTTACTGTACATCTACCGGACTCAATTTTCTCATCCAGGGGACCCCTTTTTACCTTCTGGGGCTGTGCAGTGGTTAAATGAGATAATGTATGCAACATCCTTATATAGTGCTTGGAGCACAGCAAGTATTCAAATAGTAAATGTTCTTATCTTCATTTAAAACATGTAGTAGATATTATATATGTCTTTCACACAAATATATGCACATACATATGCACATGTAGAGAGTGGGAGAGACTAGATTGAGAGCCGAATGAAATTTCAAAGAAGGAAATGCAGCAAAGTGCTTATTTCCACTTTTGGAAAGTAAGTTTGGCGCTGGATGGATGATTTAAGGGCTCAGCTGCTCTAGATGGAGTCTGAGCATGCTGTCTGTAGACTGTGACAAACAGCAGACAAGAGCAGGTGTTGGCAACTACTCTATTCTAACAGAGAAAGATTCAACAACACAGCGAGCAACTCGAGGTATGAATAATAAACACAGAACTAGAACAACACCGGGCATAGACAATCCTGGACCTCAGAGCACCATCTGAAACACAGAGAGCATCAGGCTTATGTGTGGAATCAGCATGCTCTCTCTCGCTGGAAGTGCTCTGGGTAAGAACTAGGGGTAGGGTGACTTTAGCACAGTGCTACATGCTAATCATGTTTCTGAATCTTCATCTGAGGATTGCCAGTTGACTCAAATATGATTTTATCTGAAAAATTGCTGTCCTGCACCCCTCCATCTAGTCTGTCCTGCTTCTCTCTCTGCTCACATGGCATGTTCTACCTCTCCATTTATCACCCATCCAATTGATCTAAAGGCCCCTTTACCCAAATGTTTTCTCCTCTGGGTTGTGAATGGCAGGATCAGTGGTCATGCTTGAGGTGTTTTCACTTCCTCTCCATCTCATGGATGAAGAAGGGATTCTCATTCTTGGGCTGCGGGGATGGCCATACACACAACACCCAGTACTGGGAAGGTCCACTGTGGTAATCATCCCGTATACTCACTGCCTGGGAAAGGGGACACTGCTAGCCATGCAGGGGGCTGCACTTAGCTGCAGAGTGAACAACTAGGGGCTGTAGGCAAGAAGCTCTGTAGTATTAGGAGGATGGGGTACTTCTAATTTCTTTTTAGAAGCTGTGATCCATTTGTTTGAATAATTCTGTAGGCTAGTAGAAAATGGAACTTACTATCTAGGGAAGAACAAGAATGCTGTCTAGTCTTCTTGTTAAGGAAGGCCACTTGGTGAAAGAGCTTTATCTGGGAAGGCGGATGGGAAGAGTGGAATGGGAACTTATGGTCAGGGTAATTGTGGCCTTGCTGGTTTTTACCATTTGTCAAGGCAACACATAATACTGACCCTAAATTTCAGGCCTTTCACTACGGTGTATGTCCTGCACTGTTTATTGAACAAATGAAGTCACTGAAATTTATGTTGATATTGGCTGTGAGGTGACGATGATGGTAGTGCTGATAGCAACAATAACAATATCCTATCGTTTATCACCACCATCACCATTTGTGGAGAACTTACTGTGTTCTTGGCACTGTGTTTTTAGAACGCATTGTCTTACTTAATCCTTACTGCCACTCTTTGATGTAGATATTGCATTATTAACCTCATTTTCTACAGAAAAACACCGAAACTTAGAGGATAAATAACTTGTCCCTGTGGTATAGCTACGAAGTGGTAGAACTGTGTTGTCCTTTTCTCCTACAAGAAATTATTTAAATTTAATAATTTAGAAGAATGCATGCTTCTGCAAGAATAATTTTTGAAAGGCTTCTGACCCAGATTTTAAGAAGGTCTAATCTATTCTATTTAACTGCTACTGACAATGCTCCAGTGAACAGTGAAATGAGCCCACTTTTTGTTGTTGAATTTTGTTTTCTTTCTTAGGCTAGAAAATGTGAACCTGATTTCAATGTATCTAAAATCTTCCTAAGAACTGGATTTTGAATTCAGGTTTTTATGCTCCAGGTCTCCATTTTGTTATAATTTTTACATCAAGGGATTATTATTTTTGTGTAATGAATGGATACCCTGAGGGTGTCTTGTATAGACAATGCACAGAATCATGATCTGAATCCAGGCTCCTGATGAAGAATCCAATGGCCTGTTACACCATGAACTAATTATTCTGCCCTAGCACTTGGGACCCTGTGTGGATGAGCGCTGTAGCTACTGATGTAACTGAGCATGAACATGGACTAGACAGGAACGTGGGACCAGGAAGGCTTGCTTGTGTCTGAATACCAGGAATGTATTGGAATCAGCATGAGATCAACCATACAAATTGGTACCTCAGAGGAGGCAGAAGCCTTAGGCAAGAAAAACAACAAAACTCGGAAAACATAAAATAATGAAAAAAATAACGCCATACAAAACAGAAGCTCAGGAATGTGTTCTGGCTTCTCCTGTTCAGAAGCAAATCTCAGCCAGGTCCTACAGGCAGTGTCAGGTCTGCGGTGGTGAAAGTAGGTGGTGCTGAAGAGAGGCAGGGGCAGGGAAGCAGAGCCTGGCGTGCTCCCCAGGCCACTGTGTCACGTGATTTCTTTTTCTTTTCTTTTCTTTCTTTCTTTTTTTTTTTTTTTTTTTTTTTGACAGGCAGAGTTAGACAGTGAGAGAGAGAGAGAGAGAGAAAGGTCTTCCTTTCCTTGGTTCACCCCCCCCCCCCAAGTGGCCACTACGACCAGCGCTGCGCCGATCTGAAGCCAGGAGCCAGGTGCTTCCTCCTGGCTTCCTCCTCAAGGGTGCAGGGCCCAAGCACTTGGGCCATCCTCCATTGCCCTCCCAGGCCGCAGCAGAGAGCTGGACTGGAAGAGGAGCAACCAAGACAGGACCGGCACCCCGACCAGGACTAGAACCCTGGGGTACCGGCGCTGCAGGTGGAGGATTAGCCTAGTGAGCCATGGTGCTGGCCCATGTGTCACATGGTTTCTAACACTACCTCAGAACCATCTGGCATCCTGTTGGAAATAGAGTACTTGCTGGTACCCTTACCAAGCCTGCTAAGTCGGATCTTCTTGAGGGCAAGGCTGGGATGGCAGTCCACTTGCAAAGAAGCAATAGTTTATTAAGCGCCCCAGGCTACTCTTTGACACACTGAACTTTGCAGGGTCTGTCCTAGGCTGAGGATTGGTGATGCAGTACTCCTGCATTTCCACCCACCGTGCTGCAAACATGAAATTCCCGTATACGTCCCAGTGCTTTGTGGTCAGTAACCATGGAGCCCTGCTGTCCTTAACAGCCATGCCTTCTCCGCCCTAAAGTCCATATCTTCTCTCCCTTGCTCTCTAGCTTGTTTTTTTCCCCACTATTCTTCTTTGTGTCCTTTTCTTTTTCTTTCCTTCTCTCTATTTCTCTAGCATCTCTGTGCACACTTTGTTCTAATTAGTGCAGGGGATAAAAAAATATCATTTGCTGGTTCCTAAATTCTAGGAATTTACAGTCTACGTGGAGAGTTACAGAGCCATCAAATGTTGCTATACAAGATGGACTATTTCCAGAGGCCCAAGAGATTGAACATTTAACAAATAATGGATTTTTTGATTAGGATGAGATAAAGGTGAATTCCAGCAAATCATTCTGGAAGAGAAGTATTTGATTGAGTCTTTAGAATATCAGGATAGGGCATTCAGTGGAAGAAACAGCATGTACGAAGGCAGGTAACTTGGAGAGTGAGGGCCATGTATTATGAATTCTGCCTGGTTCTTGCAGGATTATTAAAAGGAAGGGGAGGACTGAGGGTGAAAATGTTAACACTTCCAAGCACTCTGGGATTCAAGGAGGATCTGTTTCATTTATTGCCCTGAAAATGTCCTAGAGCTTTGTTCAATAATACTCCACTGAAAAGGAAAAATATAGAAGAGCTGTCCAGTACTTATTAATCTGATGTGGAAAAATTGTGCTGTACTGAGTTTTAGCAAATTAAAAAAAATGGTTTGAGGAAAGAGTAGCAATGACATTTACATTAGTTGTAGCTAATGTACATTGATTGGATTAAAATATGACATTATGAATAAAAAAGGACTGTGTGGAAAATGAAATGCCATTGCATTCAGAGAGGGGGCGGGAAATAAAGCAGGCAGCCCGGATTCTGTTTGCCTGAATGCTCTGGTTTTAGTGGGAGTAGGGTCATTGATTTAAGCTCTTTCCCTGAAAATGCATTAATAAAATGCAGTTTTAAAGTTAAATTGAATCCATCTGGGGCTTTTTTTTCCCCAAGGATGTAGTATTTGTACATGCATAATGCATGTATCTGCGTTGCGTACCTCAATTAATTTAAAAAGTACAGTTTCTATGCAAAACAATTTATCCATTGCATAGCACAATTGAAAAATGTCTGCTTGTTTGTACAAGGAATCACACTCTGCGAATCAATGCAGGTAATAAATTACAATCACTGTCACTTTCGAAACCACAAGGCCTGCTCCCAACCTATGCCAGGGATGCCGGTGGACTGAATGTCACTGCCCTGGGGCTGGTGGTTGCCTGGGTAAAGAATGCAGATTTTACAGACAACTGGGGCTCCGATGGGCTCAGGATGCTGTGCTAAATTCTGGGCTTGCTGCTGCTAATGAGAAAAGAAATCCCCGCTCATGAAATCCTGCTAACAGGTGAAGAATACACATGCTCTCTATACTAGGTAAACATTTTCCTGAGCTGGGGATTCAGATAAACATAAACGTTAGAAAGGAAACCTGCTTGAATGTTTTTCCCTTCTTTCTAATTATGTAAATATGTATTACTTGTTCCCTTTTTCTCTTTTCAGCTGCTGGCAGCTCCTACACTTGAGAAGGTATGTTTTATTCAGGAGAACAAAACAGGCAGGGACCTGAGACTTTGGTGAATAATAAATTGATTTTGACTTGGCCTTTTAGCTCATTATGAATCTTTAAAATGGTGAAATGTGCTGCATTTCCCTCTCTGCTGAACTCCCAGTAACATGCTGGGACCTAGAAGAGAAAACTGTAACTCAAAGGATGTCTTGAATTTGGATTCCAAGGATGCAGATCCTGTGCTTCTGCTCACCATTCATTTTAGCCATCCTTCCATCCGTCTGACCCTCCATCCAGTCATTGATCCTTCCTTTGTAATAGTTAACGTCATGAGCTTTGGAGACATCCAATTAGCCAAAATTCAAATCCTGACATCACGTGTAAAATGGGTAAAATAAGTATCTGCCTTTCAAGTTGCATGGAATAAATTAGATCTGTATATAAAGTGCTTTAACTCTGTTCAGGATCTGGCAGCAGAAAACTTCAAACAAATGATAGTTATCATTATTAACTCAATTGGTGTTTATTAATAATCACCTTTGTGCTCCACACTAAACTGCATATAATCTGACTTTGAGATAGTATTTTCATTCCAGAACTTTGTGGTTGAGTAAGGGGGGCATGGTATGCTTGCATGTTACTGCAGAGGAAGATTGGAAATGATGAAGGCAAAAAGGAAATGACTGGACTTCAGGTTATGCTGGCCAGGAACGGCAGACTGCTCTTCTTGCTGTAGGTAAATGGTGAAGCCCTGTGGAGCTAGATTTGGAGGATGTGTAGAATTCATAATGGAAGAGTTTAGCAGAGGAAGGATTCTAGCATGTATTCACTGCCTGTTATAAATCTGCTACTCCCATGGAAATTCATGTACATTATTCCCTTAATGCTCACTACAGTTTATACCATGATTGGATGTACTACAAGTGATTGATATTATTATGCTAGTTCACTGTTGCTTGGAGAGATTTATAACACACCCAAATTTATAGAAACAGGTTTTAAAACTAGTTGTATTCCTCTGTCATATAAGGATAATAGTAGCGCTCCTGTGAAAGATGTCTGTGGTGATTAAATGAGTAATGCACAGGAACACCTAGCATGGTGTAGGCATACAATAAATCGTAGCCGGAATATTGTGTTGGGGGGGTAAAGATTTTAATTAGCGTAGTGTGGATGTGCTGAGGTCATCAACTTTGAATGCAATATTTTCCCTATAGGTTTGAAAATTGAGAAAACTATGAAGTAATTGGTTGAAAGTGTTTGCATGAAAATAGTGAAGAGAATATTTCTTACTACAGGGCTTGCCTATTGTGTTCCAGGACAGGAAATGGCCTGTAACCCTAGTCTGAGTAGAATCCCAACATTTCTGCAGTAGGAAATACCTAAGGGAATATTCAAGTTGGTCATGTTAAGATAGGAACTTGAAAGTCAGAATGGTTAAGATACTTTTCTAAGACAACACAGTTAGTTGGAAGTATACTTTTGTTTAAAACCTTTTCTTTATTTTTTTCTAAAGAAACCTTTTATTTAATACAAATTTCACAAGTACAAGTTTAAGAATACGGTGATACTTCTCAGCATACCCAACCCCCCCCCCGCCCCTACTCCCACTCTTCCTTCTCTCTCTCACATTTCCTGACCCATTCTCCATTAAGATTTTCAATTAACTTTATACACAGAGTACTAACTCTATAGTAAGTAAAGATTTCAACAATTTGTGCATGCACATGCATGTGCACACACACACAACTGTTTGAGAGCAAGTTTTACAGTTAATGCTCATAAGTCATTGAGGACAGAGGTCCTGCATGGGAATTAAGTGCACAGTGACTCCTGCTGTTGATTTAACAATTAACACTCTTATGTATGATGTCAGTGACGACCTGAGGCTCTTGATATGAGCTGCCATGGCTATGGAAGCCTTTTGAATCCATAGTCTCCATTACTGTTTAGATTATGCCATAAGAAAAGTCGAAGTTCTCTCCTCCCTTCAGAGAAAAGTACATCTGTTTATTGATGGCCCTTTCTTTCCACTGGGGTCTCAGTCACAGAGATCATTCTAGTAGGGCATTTTTTGGCCACAGTGTCTTGACTTTCCATGCCTGAAATGCTCTTATGGACTTTTCAGCCAGACCAGAATGCCTTAAGGGCTGATTCTGAGCTCAGAGTGCTGTTTAGAGTGATTGTCATTCTATGAGTCTGCTGTGTGGACTGCTTCCCATGTTGGAACATTCTCTCTTTTTAAATTCTGTCTATTATTATTACCAGACCCTTTTTATAAGTTTTTTTTGACAGGCAGAGTTAGTGAGAGAGAGAGAGAGAGAGAGACAGAGAGAAAGGTCTTCCTTCTGTTGGTTCACCCCCCAAATGCTGCCATGGCTGATCCGAAGCCTGGAGCCAGGTGCTTCCTCCTGGTCTCCCATGTGGATGCAGGGCCCAAGCACTTGGACCATCCTCCACTGCCTTCCCGGGCCAAAGCAGAGAGCTGGACTGGAAGAGGAGCAACCAGGACAGAATCCAGCACCCCAACTGGGATTAGAACCCGGGGTGCCGGCTTCACAGGCAGAGGATTAGCCAAGTGAGCTATGGCGATCTTATTTATGTGATCCCTTTAACACTTAATGCTATCTATATGATCACTTTAACATTTAAAATGGGATTTTGGGTCCTATGGCAAGTTTTTAAACTGTACCCTTAGGTGTAGGTCCATAGGCATGTATGCAGAACTATACAGCTTTATAGTTATAAACTTCCTTCTCCCTCTGTTATTCCCACTCTTATTTTTTACTGAGATCTATTTTCAGTTGATTTTATAAACATATGATTACTTCTATGTTAAGTAAAGAGTTCAACAAATAGTATGAAGAAGCAAAAAGAAAAAAAAATCCTGTTCCTTGACAGTCAAGACAAGGGCTGTTCAAGTCATTGCTTCTCAAAGTGTCCATTTCACTTCCACAGATTTTGTTTTAGGTGCTCTATTAGTTCTCACAGATCAGGGAGAACATATAGTATTTGTCCCTTTGGGACTGGCTTATTTCACTAAGTATCATGGAAAACTTTCTCTTTGATTCATAGCCCTGTAGAGAGGCATCCCCTAAATAATATAATCTAGAGAGTCCTATAAAGTCTACCTCAATCTTAATCCCTTCTCCTCACTAATTGTTTTTCTAACATGGTTCTAATCAGTGGAAGGAGTAGAATCTACAAATGTGAGCCATTTAGATAATTTAAAGTTTTCAGTAGCCACATTATAAAAGGAACAAAGTGATGGTGAAATTAACAATATTTTATTCAGCCTGATATATCCAAAATATTAGCATGTTATTAAAGAAATATTACATTTTAACACCAAGTCTTTAAAATCTGGTATATATTTTGTACTTACAGCATATCTCTGTTTGAATTAATAATATATTTAAAGTGCCCAATAGCCCCGTGTGGCTATTCAGCTGAACAGAACAGTACTGAACAATTCTAACCTATTCTTGGATGTTCATTGTGCCACATTATAGGGCCATCAATCTGAACCTGATTCACACATCTGTATGAGTTGTTTTACTTCAACATCCTTAGTTCTTTCAATAGTTTCTCAAACACAGGGCTTTGGATCCCTTCTTCATCCTCTATTCTCTTCTGAATATGCTACCTCTCCCTATTTATTTATTTGTCTTCTGGACACAAATGAATCTGACACTCCAAGGAAGGCCTGGCCAATACAGATATGTCTAACATCTTCTTCAATTTAAATATTCCATTATTTCTAATGCACATTTGAAAGAATTAGCTTTTCTGGTTTCAGCCTTATCACATTGTTTATGTGGCACTTATGGGATATTAAACTTCCCCAAGTATATACATGTGAGCTATTTCTAAGCTCCATGTCTTCTATCTTGTGCTTATGCCTTTGGTATTTGAACTTCAGGGTAAGGCTTTGCATTTATGTGTTTCATCCTGCTCTATTCGGCTCACAATGCTGACATATTAAGAACACTGCCTCTATCATTCTATGTATTCACTATCCATTTTTGCTTAGCATTTTAAAATGTGATAAATGTCCCTTTTACACCAGCACCCAAAGAATTAATTAATATGCTCTTTGTGTCAGGAGTTGGTCTGAAAATTTTGTTATGTAGCTTTTATCTCCATAGTTCTTTCCATTTCATTGTTTTTAACCCATAGTTCCCTATGTACTCTCTAGTGAGAGGATGAGTTAAAAAAACAGGTTACTGAAAGCCACATGAATAATCCTACTAGTCAGTTCTTATCACTAAAAAACCTGGTCTCATTTCTTCTACACCCTGCCTCACATTAAATTTTACCTTCTCTCAACCTCAGCATCACTTGTCATAGTATCTGTCTTTTTCCGATCTATGATGTCCTGAATGGCACAGATAAAATTGTCCAACCAAAACCTTCATTGTTCTAGAACACTGGGTCCTTCTTCAAATTCACTGAGATCTTTGGACTTCAGCCTTCCTCTTGGTAAAGTGTATCTGTACAATTAAAATATTTATAAAAGTAGAAAAATGTATAATTACCCCCTGGTAATGGCACCATCACATCTACTCAGAACCAGTCTTATTATACCTGCCATTCTCCCCTCTATTGTTTTGAAGAAAATCCTAGATGCCATATTTAATGTTAAACTTTTATGACATTACCTATAAAGAATAATGACTTTATAAGAAATAGAACCACAATACTACACTGAAAAAGTTCATAGTGATTCTCCGTATTATCAAACATGCTAGGCTATTTTCATATGCCCAACCAAATTTCCGAAAGTAGGATTTGCTTTGGAGTACATTTCTTAGACCATGACCTTGCCAATGAAATAAGAGACTTTCTAAGATGTAAGGAGAGCAACTAATTCAAAGAGTATAGAAATATATAAATGTTTAATATGTATTGCTTTCCTCAACACAATCAAGGCAATTTATGACAAACCCATGGCCAGCATCTTACTGAATGGGGAAAAGTTGGAAGCATTTCCACTAAGATGTGGTACCAGACAAGGATGCCTAGTTTCACCATTGCTTTTCAATAGAGTCCTGGAAGTTTTAGCCAGAGCTATTAGGCAAGAGAAAGAAATCAGAGCTATACAAATTGGGGAAGAGGAAGTAAAATGTTTTGCCTTGGCCATTTATCTGCACAGCTTGAGAGCAGAAGAAGGTGAGCGGGAATGGAAAAAGGAGGATATTTAAACATTTCACTTGTTCATTTGGGAACACTCAGTATGTTCTAATAGTGAAGTGTGTTATAGCCCTAGAAATATACAAGCTCTCTCTGGACCAACTCCTGTAAGAGGTATGTGTGGACGGCTAGCTTTCTGTGAAATATTTCCCAAGCATCTCATATTTTCCCAGTAGGAATAGGAATGTGTTGCTGCTTACCAAGAAGAGCTATTTGCCTCAGGCTGCCCAGCAACTGAATTAGTGGATCCAGAAAGAAAAGAGTGAAAGGGCAAGTGAGCAAAAGATCCATTTAGAAATAACTTTCTTGGGTAATTACACCCCACATGACCATGTAGTTGAACGTAACCACAGTTGTTTCCTCTTTCTTTTTCTTAGAACTTTCCTCTTTTGTTCCCCTAGAAGGCAGCAAAGTGAATTGAATTTAGCTCCTCAGCACCACTTATCACTGTGGCCATTGGAACTCAACATTGGTTATGTGAAGTCACTTTGGCCAGGAGCTATATGAATCAAGCTGTCTACAAACTTGCAGCAGTTTTATAAGTCACTGAGTTCATGGTTTACTAGTGCCATCTGGAAGGGAAGCACAATTTTTTAGTGTCATCAGTCCATCGCTAGATAGATGTGAGACACATGTTCTGACCTGCTCGAATTTTTCATCTCCCACAGGAGACCATCATATTTAGACCCAGTTGGAATTCATGTCCTCTCTATTCTGCCATTAGGTATGCCCCCCCACCTCTGCACCTTTATAAAATTTTTAATAGTCTCTCTTGAATTATTTTTTTTTGACAGGCAGAGTTAGAAAGTGAGAGAGAGAGAGAGACAGAGAGAAAGGTCTTCCTTCTGTTGGTTCACCCCCCAAATGGTTGCCACGGCTGGCACACTGCACTGATCCGAAGCCAGGAGCCAGGTGCTTCCTCCTAGTCTTCCATGCGGGTGCAGGGCCCAAGCACCTGGGCCATCCTCCACTGCCCTCCCGGGCCACAGTGGAGAACTGGACTGGAAGAGGAACAACCGGAACAGAATCCGGCACCCCAACTGGGACTAGAACCCCGAGGACCGGTGCCACAGGCAGAGGATTAGCCTAGTGAGCCGTGGCGCTGGCCCCTCTTGAATTATAATCACTTTTGTGCCTCTGTCTCTTCCATTCCTGTCCCTGTAAAACAGACTTGGTCTTACTCATCCATGAAATGCATCTGAGCACAAAATAAGCATTAATAAGCATTTGTTGAAATACAATTCTGAAATGCATATTTGATGATATATAAGAGGTAAAATTAGCACACAAATTCCAAATATAGTGGTTCTGAAAATTCAATTCTGTAAACATTTGTTGGTGTCTACTATTTTTTAAAAAAAAAAGAAAAGTAGTGAAAATTTTGGAGAGTTTACTATGCTTCCAATACTGTGCTGAAAATTTTGCACATCATGTTATTTTGTCCTCAGAAGAACTCAATGATATGGAGCCGCAGTTATTTCTACTGTATGGGGGAAGAAATCGAGGCAAGGCAAAGGAAGCAGCTGTGCAGCTGACATGGTAGGGTTAATATTTGACAATTGGTCTGTCAGAGTCCAGTGACAGTGTCAGAGCCTTGCACCATTGCGTCTTAGGATATATCTCAGTTTTAGACAGGATATAAAATTACACATATTGGTCCTGTCTGGAACAGTCTGTTAGAATAGAGTTTATATAAACTTGTCTATTTCCCATGATCTGCCTATGCCAGTTGTCATAGACATAATAAAATTAGAAAATTCTTGAATTTAAGAGCTAGATGAGATCTCAGGAAGAATCTAGTCTCCATGCCATATATAGAATTGAAGGCCATTCCACCCAGATGAAGCCCTCTGCAGAGTTTGCAATACTCTGTGTCTTTCTTGCCTCCTTGTCTCTTCTTTGCTCCACTTCAAAGTAGCCACACTGGGCTCCTGTGCTGCTTAGACACATCTACTCAGGGTCTTGATCTGTGTGTTCTCTCTGTACCCATGGTCTTCACCAAACACTGGCTGCCCTTCACTTCTTTCAGGCCATTGCTGATATTTCACTCCCTCATGAGGCTGAGGAGGTATGTAAGCCCTGCCTCCCCACCCAGCAATTTTTATTGCCCTGCATCCTGTGCAAATGGTTTTTTATTTGTTGTATACCTAAGACTCTTGGGAGGCTTCTCAGGATATTAAGCTTGGGCATTTTGATAACTGTTTAGACCTCCTTTGAACCCCAATGTGGTCATAGTGTAGGACCCCATTGGGCTTGCCTTATCTCATGTGTTGATGATCTTCCCACAGTGACCCATCTTAACATTTCCAGCATCCACATGTGGCCCAGGAGGCAGTGAGCAAATTATTGTCCGATGAATGAATGCCATACACCAGATGAAGAGAACAGAACAGATGGATTAGCTTCCAATCCTAGAAACTTCATTTGTCCACGCCTAAGGACACACCTTCATATTACCATGAAATGACTCTGGTTTAATGGGTTGCATCCTGAATGTAGGACTTAGTACTAAGAGTTATTCGAGTCTTTCTGTTTTCCTCTCCAGGGTAATCAGAGTCCCTGAATCCCACTTAAAGGCCTTCCTTTCTCACTCTTCAAGCGGCATTGCCCTTTGCCTGGAAACAGTAATGTTCCTTTGCTCTGACATTTGAGAATCATCCTAGCCCTTCCTGTGAGCAAAGGCCCTCATGCCATGGCTTGGTTTTAAAGGTATTTTTGTAATAACTTTTAAGGTCGTGGTGTCAGTGGGGCCTTGTCAGATCCCTTCCTAGGATGAGTCACAGACTGACCGAGGTGTCCTCATATGACGGAGGCAAGTATCTCAGAATCTGTTTGGATCATCACTGTTCAGGGGATAATATGGCTGGTGGGATCACCTTTAAGATACGGGTTCTGGAGATGTAAAACTCCCCCATTTGAAATAGTCTCATGTCTTTCCCCAAACTCAGAAATCCACAGTGCATGCAGTTGATATCCCAATTAATTTTTTCTGGCTTTCGCAGAAATAACCATTTTACCCTGGCTTTTCTCATAAATAAATAATATGTTTAACTCCTATTCTGGACCAGTCATTGTTCTAGAATTTTTGAATAGAATGGTAAATAGATAAGATACTACTCTTGCCTTCCTAGGATTTAGAAGTCAACAGGAAAATTGGTCTAAAGTAAGATAAGTAGAGGCTGGCGCTGGTTCAGGTCCAGCATCTCATATGGGCGCTGGTTCAGGTCCCGGCTGCTCCTCTTCCCATCCAGCTCTCTGCTATGGCCTGGGAAAGCAATAGAAGATGGCCCAGGTCCTTGGCCCCTGCACCTGCATGGGAGACCCAGAAGAAGTCTCATGGGAGATTCAGAAGAAGCTCCTGGCTCCTGGTTTCAGATGGGCGCAGTTCTGGTCACTGTAGCCAATTGGGGAGTGAACCAGTGAATGGAAGATCTCTTTCTCTCTCTCTGCCTCTCCTTCTCTGTGTAATTCTGACTTTCAAATTAAAAAAAAGTAAGATAAGTACAATGAGTTAATAAAAATAGGCTCAGTCTGGTCCTGGTGCTTAGAGAAGGCTTTTATGTGGACTTAAATGTGTCCTGAAAGAGAGTACAATTCAGCTTCAATTATTATTACATACCCTCATACAACCCTTAATGCACTGAACATTGATATTTGCCTTGATATATTCTCATGTAATCTTTTAAAAATTTTTTATTTCGTTTACTTGAAAGATTGGGGGTGGGAGAGATTGATTGATTGCGTACGTTGGTTCACTCTAAATGCCTATAAAAGCCATGGCTGGGCTAGGCTTCCAGGAGCCAGGAACACAATCTGGTTCTCCCCTGTTGGTGGCAGTGACCCAAATATGCGAGATGTTACCTGCTACCTCCTGGGATGTTCATTAGCAGGGAGCTGGAATCATGAGCACATCTGGGACTCAATCCCAGGCATTTGGATATGGAATGTAGGTATCCAAAGTGCCATCTCAATCCCTCTGCCTTTACTCATCTCTAATTTAATCTATAATAACATGAAGAACAGTAGAAAATCGAGTAACTTGCTAAAGGTCACACAGGTGGTAGGTATCAGGACCATGTTTCAACGTAGCAGTTTGAATTCATAATCCTTGTTAGTGATGACCAATTTAAATCTGCCTCTCTTATGCATAATACCAACCCAGTAATTATTCTTTGAGGAGAACTACCATGAGAATGAGAGTAAGCAAGTGAGAGAGAAACATGGTGGGCAGAGATCAGCAAGTGTAAAATACCCTCTGGCCAGAGAGAGCAGAAGGCTTTATGTCAACTGGAAGACATTCAGCATGGCTGGAGCTTGAAGAGCAGAGCACACTAGACCACTTGGGATGTAATGTGACCAGTGCATTGTAATACAGAAGAAGATGCGGGGGGTGGGGAAGCAGTTAGGGGTTACTGAGATAGTCCAAGTGAAAGATGAAAGGGCCAGAGTGAGGGCAGTGGAGGAGAGAAATGGAAAGCTAAAGGCTCTGTTTCCTGCACACTTTGTCTACTCCCACTTTAGCTCCTTTATTCGTGTCTTTCTGGTGTGTGAAAGGCCCTCTCCCTCCTCCTGCCTGTCTGAATCCCTTATTTTCTGATGATTCCAGCCCAAGACTGACATAGTCATTACTTCAGTTCTATCTATGTGAAGCCAATATTGGTATTTTTAGTTACCATATCTGCATCTATCTTATCTCTTCAATTAGACAAATTCCCTGAGTATCAGGCCAGCTATGGGACCAGATGTCTCTGAAGCTACACAGCTGCTCACATACTGTTTGGTGTTTAGCAGGCATGGTGTGATGTAGGGAGATAACTGTTGAACAGAACACTGCACTGAGAGTCCAGAGTCCTTCCCTCACTAGCTGCAAAGTGAAATAGCAAAACATTTTTTGCAACTGTGCTTCCTCATCGGCAAACTGGGTGCAGTTTCCTCTCTATATTAATTATTTCCCAGGAGTTGTGAATTATTTTGAAGATTAGTCAGATGATAATTGTCAACATGTTTTTTGAACTAAAGAATGCTTTACAACTTGGTAGGCTTGTGAATCGTATAATTGCAAAAGGAAGTACCCCTGAGAGAAAGTTAACTTAAAGAAAATATGGGCTTTACAGAAAGGATACTGGTATACCTCACACAACACAAAAGAATCAGGGAAACTTCGCATTCTTAGGGACTTAAACTAGAGACTGAAATCCATCAACATTTCTCTCAATTTCTTCTTATGTTCTGTTTCTCTCTCCTTTGTATCTCTTCCCTCTTTTACTTCATGTGTCTTTCTCGTAACCTTATTCTATTTCTATTTCATTTGACTATCTTCATATGATTATTTGCCTCTCTGCTCCGGCTTTCTATGTTGGGATATGTTTTATGGACTGTAGATGAGCCTGCTGCACACAGCAGAAGTTATCAGTACAGGAAGTGCTAGACTTATACTTCATTTTAGAGAGATGAGCGGAGACAATTCCCCAAAGATTGGTCAGACTTGTGCCATGAACCCATCCTGAACCAAGCCCAAAGACCAGAGAAGGGAGCACCATTTTTTTTCTTGTAATGTGTGTTTCTGAGGCCAAAAGTGTATTCAGATTTGCAGCACTAACCCTAATTTTTATGATTATAGTCTCCAAAGGTATAGGATTGCTGTTAACAGAATAAGGGGAGGGTAATGACAGACAGACAAAGCCACTTATGTATGCTACGATGCCTGATAAGAAATGTTTGTGGCATTGATTTAAGTAGACAGAACTAGTTGGCATGATAGAAAGGAAGCAAGAAGCTATATTAAACATAAGCAGTATACTGCAAAATTAAGTTACTCTGCACAGATGATATGCTCAGAATTAATGAGCAGATATGACCTACAGATTTCATCCAATGACACCTG
The DNA here is from genome assembly GCF_964237555.1 of Oryctolagus cuniculus. Taxonomy (NCBI): domain Eukaryota; kingdom Metazoa; phylum Chordata; class Mammalia; order Lagomorpha; family Leporidae; genus Oryctolagus; species Oryctolagus cuniculus. The sequence goes on along the minus strand of NC_091437.1, from coordinate 40,326,255 downwards.
GATTGATAGCAACTCACAACAAAAGATGGAATTTTACAGAAGGAAATCAAGACAGATTGAATCATGTGTGATGGTGAAGGGTAGCATGTTAGGAAATGACAAAAGGCACAAATAAATCAACACATGCAAGGTGCAAGACTATTAATGTCCTTCCCCTGATGGAGATGGATTCTAATTACAAACTGAAGTCAGTTGAATGTGTGAAGATTTTATTTATGATCAGATTTGATTAGACAAATGATGACAAATGAGAAATGGTTGTAAATGCCCAGTGATAAGCCCTGTGTTGCTAGGTAACAAAACAATATGATTCCCAGTAGAACCAAAACAGAAACATTGAGAGGATAGAATATTTTCTGGAACTTCTCTTTTTACCCTTGTTTTGGTGGACTCCCACAGTGTGCTAAGATTTTAGGATTCCTGCCTGGCTTCTCACATCTTATGCAAAGTGAAATATCAATTTTGTTTCGATTGTATGACTAGAACTTTCTTTAAAAACCAAGATCAAGTGAATGTGACATGAGCAGACATAGAGAAAAATGTCATATCTGTCTGAAATATGTAAATTCAGTTTGTCAGACATTTTTCTACCTTCTCCCATGTAGGAGGCATAGTTCTAGATATTGTGAAGTATAGAAGAGAGTAAACATAACAGATTCTGTCCTTGTGATATGTGGGGGTTGGGGCATGTAAATAGTCAACTACAAGATAATACAAGAGCTATGGCCCATGTAACGCAGACCGGGATGGTTATATGAGAATTTATGGATGGGGATATGGATCTGCAACTCTCAGGAGACAAGGATCCAGAAAACAGCTTTAGATTTGGAGGCTTATCCTGTGGGTGATGTTTTGTATGACTCCTTGGGAGCACCACTATCAGTAGGTAAAAGCTCCAAGGAAGATATTTCAGTGTCAGAGGGAAGGGCTGGCAGCTAGACATGTCTGTAAATAGAGGAGGCTTTCTTGTGAGGTTGTATCTCTACCCGATAGGGGCTACCTATACTCAAGAATCTTCTCTTTTTACCCTAAACATTCTCCTTTTCTGATTATTGCCATTGTAATAAATGGCACCATCATTGTCAATCAAGAAAAACAAATTTGGTTCTCAGTTGAATCCATTATTTCTACCATTACCTCTGAACTGCATTCTACACACAGCAGTCAAGATAATTTTAAAAACTAGTATTCAAACAGTACTTTATACTTTGTGTGTCTGTGTGGGTGCAAACTGTTGAAATCTTTACTTAGTATATGCTAAGTTGATCTTCTGTATATAAAGAGAATTATAAATGAATCTTAATGAAGAATGGGATGGGAGAGGGAGTAGGAGATAAGATGGTTTGTGGGTGGGAGGGTAGTTATGGGGGGGGCCCACTACAATCCAAAAGTTGTACTTTCGAAATTTATATTTATTAAATAAAAGTTTAAAAGAATATATAAATTGGGAGCGGGCATTGGGCATAGCACATGAGATGTTATTTGGGATGCTTGCATACAATACTGGAGTGCCTAGGCTTGTGTCTGGCTCCACTTCTGATTCCAGCTTCCTGCTAATACATAGCCTGGGAGGCAGAAGCTGATGGATCAAGTACTCTTGTTCCTGCTGACCCCATGGGAAACTCCAATTGAGTTCCTGGCGTTTGGCTTCATCCTAACCCAGTCCCAGCCATTGAAGGCATCTGGAGAGTGGGCCAGCAGGTGGGGATCTCTGTATTTCTGCCTTTTAAATAAAAGTAATTAATTAATTATAAGAAAATAAAGTTCTTGGAAAAAATAAAAAAATTATAAATCAGACCTTGCCGATGCCCTGTTTGATAGCCTCAGTGCCTTCCCATTGCTCCTGTTTGTCAACTGTTGCAGCAATAATGCTGTAAATAACAAATCCCACCAAAGTTCAATGACTTGAAGCAACAGTCATTTCTTCTCACTCAAACGCTTGTGAGTTGAGGGATTTCACTGCACATCTTATTTAGACTGGTCTAGTCTGGACTCTAGGTTACAGGTCTGGGTTAGGTCTACTCAGCATATCGCCCATCTCTTGGGGCCAGCAGGCTCCCTCAAGAGTATGCCTCTCATAGTTATGGCAGAAGCTTGAGAGCCAACCTAACTGTGCAAGTACATTGGAAATTCCTGTGTGTGTCATGTCTGCCAACAGGCCACTCGCCAAAGGAAGTTTGCATGGCCAAGCCCAAATTTGAGGACTGGGGAAATAACATTCTTCTCACTGTGGGATTCTCCCAAGAATATAGATTTGACATACTTGTACATGGTGCAAAAACAATGAGAAGTACTTTCAGGTACCCCACAATTAGAATAACATTCAAACTCCAGCGGACAGTCTCAATGCCCTAAGTCATTTGTCAGTTGACTTCTGCAATGTTCATTTCATGCCACATCTGTCTCTCCCATTGCGTTCTGCACACACTGATCGTCTTTTCATTAAATATACCAAGCTTATTCCTGCCCTAACTTGGAATCTACTTTCCTTGGACGTGAACTATTCTTCCCTAATTCTGATCTATACCAGGCTGGCAGTTGTTGTCTTTTCAGTTCTACAGTACTTCTGTGAATAGCCTGACCCTTGATTTACAGAAGTCTCCCTTGCTCCATCTATTCCTTATTGCCTCAACTTATGTTATTATATTTTCAAAGTGTATCTCTGCCCAATACGTTGTTGTTAATCATTTGTTGGTTGGATAGATACTTGTTTGTTTCTGTCCTGGAAAGTAAGCTTCATGGGATAAGCCATCATGTTTATCTTACTCAATTTTACATCTTTAACATAAAGAAAATGATTGGCATTTCACTTTTGAATGAATAAGAATTTGTATGTTTCCTCAGGAAATATTTCTGAAGACCTGGCAAATAAGTACTTAATATGGCAACATTTCTGCCTCCCTTTTTCCATTTATTTGCACAAACATTACACTTTCATTGTAGGATTAAAAAATAGGAATCTACAAAATAATCATTTAATCACCAGAAAAAAAACAGAGTGTGAATCCGTGTACTGTTCCAAGCTCTTTTCTGTGCAAATGTGTGCATATGCAATTATTTTATATGCTTCATATCACTTTTACTTTCTGTTTTGTCATCTTTTCATGTCAATAACCATGGATGTACACCATCATTTAAAAAAAGATTTATTTATTTGAAAGGCAGAGCTATGGTGGGGGGAGGGAGGGAAAGAGAGAGAAAGAGAAAGAAGGCAAGAGAAAGAGAGAGAGCACAAAAGAGAGAGAGAAAAAAAGAGAGAAAGATCTTGCATTCGTTGGCTCACTCCCCAAATGGCCTCAAGGACTGGCTGGGCCAGGCTGAAGCTAGGAACTAGGAGCTTCCTCCAAGTCTCTCATGTAGGTGCATGGGCCTATGGACTTGGGCCGTTCTCCACTGCTTTCCCAGACACATGAACAGGGAGCTGAATCTGAAGTGGAGCAGCTGGGACTCGAACAGGTGCCCACATGGGATGCCAGCACTCTAGCGTTCATTATGCCTTGCCATACCTTGTAGGAACTTGAGTTTGCAACTTCAGAGAGGAATGGGCATTAGAATTTGTTGGAGCATGCGGTAAGCATCCCTATGGTGAAGAATTTGTGTCCTTACCCATGATTCCTGCTAGAACACAAGCTCCAGTTGGGCAGCAGTTTTGGCTGTGTTGTAAACTGTGATGGCACCACTACCATGAATACCAAAAGTATTCCACAAATGTTTATCAACAGCTTGTGGGGCTAAGGACAAATCTCCAGTCTCCAGGATACAAGAACACCCAAGTATCTGGAGTAAACCAAGGTTTTAGGTATAGGAACAAGGGTCAGGACTCAAGAGCCAGGAATGAGGTCCAAGCTAGAAATATAGATGCTGAGTTCAAAGGTGGCCGATAATAATTTAAAATAAAAGACAAAAATTTGACTGTAGAAAGAAATCCGCCTAAAGCAGAATTAATCAATTCTTTGCCTTATCTTGAATTTTCCAAATTGAATATTTGGTTCAAGAGCTTGGCTGGAGAATGAACTGACAAACACTGGCACAGTAGAAATAAAGGAGAAAGCCATGGCCTAGAGTGGCCCATGTCAGAGAGCCTTTACTTGGCTGGTGTCTGATAGAAGACTGGAACATTGAGTTAAGCATAATCTCACCCCTGTTTCTATGTGTAGCCTCCTGCTATATCAGGGATCACAAAAAGCAAATGCCCAGAGAGGCCAGTTTGGACACATAAAGGATTGAAGTGGTATCTATGCAAGTGTTGTTTTTGTTTGGTTTTACCTGCTGCACCGTAGCAGTACTTCCTAACCTGTGGCCCATTGTCTGTAGCCCACCTGAAAGGGGGCAGTAGCTGCTTACCCTTAGTCAACTGGTATCATTAGGGGGCCCACCAAAAAAATAATCTTCATGTTTTTCACGGTTGGGTGTAAGTTTTTAAAAATATTAAATTTCCTGACTTTAAAAAGTGAATTGCTTCTATAGATTGTTATGAGGGCAATTCAAAAATTTGGTAGCAAATAGAATTAGAAGGTAAGTTTATTTTGGTGCAAAAAATTTGAAATTCATGCATAGCTTTTTCCTAATATGCATTTTCAACAAACTTTTTGAAATACCCTTGTATTTGTCATGGTCGCCATCAAGTTTCACTATTTACCCAAATGTACAATGAGGTGAGTGAGGTACTTCTTTTGGTTGTAAAGAAATTATGACGACACTTAAGAAGCCTTAGAAACCAAGATAAATCATATTTTATAGACTACTTTCAAAAAGAATCAGTGAGAGTGCCAAGCTGAGCAATATTTAAGCCTGAGAAAAAGGGAAACATCAATGATATTGATCTGTCTTCATTTAAAACTGCTATTTTGTTCGTTCTGGGATTTTGATATTAATTTCCATTTTCAAAACTGTTGCATTAAAATTTTATTTATCTTGATAGTTTAGATTTTGGGCTCCCCTTACATTTTAAGCTTGGTGCCCAGTGCCTCTGTCTCCTTTTCACTTCTTGGCCATGCTACATTCGTTTCCTTCACCTGTGAATTAAGGAGCCCCAAACCCGCCTCATGACCACAAGAACCCAGAGACCATCATACAATGACGACTTCTTGTATCTGACCTCTGGAGAGTCTGGCTTGTTAGATCTGGTTAGATTCTGGGGAAACTCTGTGTCTGAAGGGACCAGGTAATTCGGTCATTGATTGTTTCCAAAACACTGAGTTAGATGATTTTTATACTCTTTGCAGCTCTATGTCATAGGATTTTTCCTTTTGTTGATTTTTCTCTTTTTATTGTAAAGATGCCTGGGACTCTAGTCCATTAAGTCAGTAACATCTGTGTGTGAATTAATTTAATAGCTTGTTTTTCTCCTGACTGCAAGGCCCCTGGACACAGGATGTGGAGGGGTGGGGAGGGAAGGAGGGTGCTCCTAAGAGAGTGGAGCTCAAAGAGCTCCTCCCCCCGGAGGCTTCACTGCATTGGAGGGACTAGAAATGCCCCTTATTGAACTATGAACAACAGGAAATTGCTTTTAATCAATGTGAAAATAAATGGAAGTGCATGCCAGAGCATCCTCTCTTTGAAGAGATGTCAGGAACACTTTCAATCTTTTTTCTTCCCAAAAACAGCGGGAGGAACACCACTGGATTCAGCCCTGTAATTTCTACTCAGTAATTATACCTGTCAACACTTCCGACACAGCAGATATAAATAGCCAGTTATCTTACTTTTACTGCTTCCTTTTGTATTTCTTCCTCCAACCACAGACTTCAGTGCCTGATACTATTATCCATCCAGAACACAAAGCATTTGCAGAACGTGCGCTGCTAGACGTTAGACCCGAGTTCCAAAAAGCCACATGCAAGGATTGGGGGAATCTCATTTGCCCATAGAACTCTGGTCTCCAGGATTTATGACAGGTGACGGGTAGAGACAGGCACCAAGGGAAGGGGTTTTGCTTTCCATTTCTATTTTCATTTCACTCTCAGTAGGGATGCACACGTGCATGCATGCCTACTGCGCTGTGTGTGTTATTACACCCACGTACCTGGTCTCCTCTGTGGCCTAGTGACTCACTGCGAGGAAGTCGAGAAAGTGGGGGCTTCTGGGAGGTGGATTAACCCTTTCAGATCCTGGAAAAGCCATGTCAGGAAGTCACTAACCTGAGGACCAGACACACCAGAGTTGTGCCCAGAGGTACTCCTTAGGATGATGGTTGTTGCTGTTGTTTCCAGCTACACTGTCATAGTCACCTATGTTCTCTGAAGGAATTTGACACAGATGATTTTGGAGCTTCTCATAGGAAGAAATATGCTACAGGGGAAAGAAGATGAGATTTGAAGTCAGATATTAGAGAATTGACATCTTTTCTAATTGCTTATTTTATTCATCTGAAGTGAAGTAATTCCACTGAGCGGCAGTCTGTAAGTCTGTTCCATAGGGACAGTAAGAGTACCTTACCTGGAGAATTTCTCTTGGGACAGTTTGAAGAATAGCATATATAGAAGGGCAGGCATTGCGGCACAGCAGGTTAAGCTGCTGCCTGGACCTCCTGCATCCCATATAGGAATGCTGGTTTGGGCTACTCTACGCCTCTGATCCAGCTTCCTGCTAATGTTCCAGGGAAGGCAGCGGATGGTACTTGGGTCCCTGCCACCTGCCAGGGGGAGCCACATGGTGTTCCTGGGCTTCAGCCTGGCCCACCCATAGCTGTTACAGGAATTTGGAGAGTTAATGAGAAAGTATAAATGTGTACGTGTGTGTGTGTGTCTGTCTGTCTTACACTAGCTTTCTTTCTTTTTATTTATTTGAGAGGTAGAGTTACAGACAGTGAGATGGAGAGACAGAGAGAAAGGGGGAGAGAAAGGTCTTCCATCTGCTGGTTCACTCCCCAGATGGCTGCAATGGCCGGAGCTGTGCCAATCTGAAGCCAGGAGCCAGGTGCTTTTTCACAGTCTCCCATGCGGGTGCAGGGGCCCAAGGACTTGGGCCATCTTCTACTGCTTTCCTGGGCCACAGCAGAGAGCTGGATTGGAAGAGGGGCAGCTGGGACTAGAACCGGTGCCCATATGGCATGGCAGCACCACAGGCGGAGGATTAACCAAGTGAGCCACGGCGACGGCCCTTACTAGCTCACTTTCTCTCTTGTTCTCACTTCCACTGTCTCTCACTCTGCCTTTTAAATACATAAATATACAAACATTAAAAAATAATAGCATATTTAGAGACCTTGCCATTATCTGTTAAAATAGCTGACAAACTGCAATGTCCTCAAATTCACACAGGGGGTTTGCAAAAACAAAATCCTGGACTATGTTCCTATATTTTCTGACTTAGTAGTTCTGGAGTAGAACCTGAGAATTTGCATCTCTAACTAGTTCCCTTCTACTGCTGCTGCTTCTGCTGGTTCAGGGACCATACTTTAGAAACCGCTGATTGCTAGTGAATATATATTAGGTTTTCCTGTTTTATGTGTTTAATATAAGCTGATTATTAAGTACTGTCAATGTTATAGGAAAAGTGCTTTTTAGAAAGAAGAGAAAAATAAGTCCTTTCCTTTATAAAATTATGCCATTAGCAGGGAAGGTGTTTATTCTAGCAGTTAAGATGGCCACATCCCACATCGGAGTGTCTGGGCTCAAGTTCCTGCTTTGACTTTTGCTTCCACCTTCCACTGCTGCAGACCATGGGAGGCAGCAGCTGAGGGCTTAAGTGCTTGGGTCTCTGCTACACACATGGGAATCCTGGATTACATTCCTAGTTCCCATCTTCCACCTAACCCATCGATGGCCACTGTGGGCATTTTGGGGAATGAAATCGCAGAGGAGAGCCCCATCTGTCTCTGTCTCTATCTCTCTACCTCTCAAATCATAGTAATAATGAGCATACAAAGCTAGAGCTCTATATTTTAAAAAACTATCCTACTGGGGAAGACAGTATCCTTCTTTTTCCCCTCTACCATTACCACCAAAGGAGAAAAAAAATGGCATATTTCAGTTACTCAGAGCAAGACAGTAAGGGCTGAGTTATCTGAGCTGTGAGGGAAAGAAAGGGTAATGAAATGCTGAGACCCACCACGCTTCAGTGCTATGCTTTAGGCTGCATGAGTATGTTCAGATGAATCCCCAGAGATGGGCTCCTTCTCTTATATGATGTCCTATATATTTTAGGGACTCGTTTTAAGAAAATAAATGCAAAATAATGATTGCAAAATTAGGGCTAAATTTGTGCAAGAAGCCCCTACAAGAGAGAGGTTCTGTAACTTCCTGAGCTTCATTAACTCCTTGTAAATCGTTCTCCATATGTACCTTAAAGTATACAATCAAGGTTCCGGACATGAAGGAACCTATAGAGTAGTTGGAAAATCAACCTGGTGTCCATGTTCTAGAGCTAAGAACATCTGTGAGAAATGAGAACATCAAAGCAGGGGACTAGAGAGACGCTGGGCAAAGGGATCTTGGTTATCACGAGTGAGTGAGTGCTACTGGCACCTAATGGAGAAGGCGGAGATGCCACTGCGCATCTGCAAAGTGCAGGACAAGCCACCACAACAGTGATCTGGCCCCAGACGTCACTACTAACAAATCTAAGAAAGCCTGTCATAGGACAGAACTGTTTTCCAGGAATGCCAAGTAGGAGATGACTAAATATCTATTTTGGGAACCACATCCTTGCTTCCTCCTGCTGCAGAGCCCCTGGCTCCTCCCTGCTCTGTTGGGGCCGCTATTCTGGAGGCACCTGCTTGGCTGGCTTGCTCACTTTAAGTCAGGCCCTTTTCAGGCATTGCTTCCTGGGAAGCCTCTCCTGACCAGCCACTCATTCCAAACTGTCCCCACTCCCTTATGTGCCTCCTAACCACTTTCCCTGCGTTTTTTGTTTTTTAATTTTTGCTACTTGACTTCATAGTGTAATGTTGATGGTTTATTTTGGTGTCCCTCTTTCAGATGTTAGTCTCATGAGATCAAGAACTTTGTCTTGTTCATTGCTCCAACTTTGTAGCATGCTTCACCCACAGCATCAGTGAATATCTGTTGAATGGATGTGGGAAAAAAAGGCTTTACTGACACGCTAGGGTTGAAGTACTCAGCGAATACAGCTTATTGTTAACATTGTAACTAGTGTAATTGTGTCCCATTTAGACTGCAATGTGATACTGAGCAGAGGTTTCTCGTTTTACCTACCTTTGGGAGGAGGCCCTGATTCTCCCTGGGTCCTGTGGGTTGGCTCTATCCTTACATTTTCTCAGTGTGTGCTTTGAGAATGAAGCTGATGGGCTCTGAAGGGACTGCCATCCGTCACTCAGTTCTTCTGTCATCACTCTGCAGATGACAGCCTCTCATAGCAAAGCAGGGGGAGCTGACTCAGAGTTAACACCCTGCATCTGGAAGGGGACAGGTTAAGACAGCAATTATTCAGGGAGCAAATCCAAACCGTCAGATGAACAACAGAGACAGAAGCCCAGCTGCCTGGGCTGAGTTTGACTTTGCACCTGGACAACTGCTTGGGGAAAGGCCTTAAGTACATGTGACTTGATTTGTCTTTTGTTCTTTAACATGGGGGGAGAGAGAGAACCCTGGCAGTGGAAAATTTCCCAGATGGCCCCTTTTGACATGATCTTGAGCCATGGGTGAAATGAACAAAGAATGGAATTGATGTCACTTATTTAGCAAACATTACTGAGTGCTTATCACTTGCCAGGTCATGTGAAGAAAGGGTTCTTGTTCCCAGGAATAAGAAAAGTTACTCTTAGAGAAATATAACTTGCCCAAAGAAAACCAGCCAGTGAGTGGCTATTGCTGAAATGTTTGAGCTCACTGTCCCTTCAGGGCTCTTGTTTGTGCATTTCTCCAGGGTTTCATGACTGCTTCCTCCAGTTAGAGTCAGTTCAGCTGTCACCACCTCACAGAGGCATTCAATCACCCTGTCCACAGTTAACTTTCCCTTTACTCTGTCACATGATCTCTTTTTTTATTATTTTACCATTTTAATCCCTTCATGAAATTACCAAATCTAATCTTATCAGTGTCCACCTATCAGTCGGTTAACTTGTCAAAATAGAAGGTCCTATTCATTAAAGCAGGACCCTCTCAGTTTTGCTCACAGTTTCCAGCAACCAAGTTTGGACATACACATCCGAATTACTCCATAAATCGTTATTGAATGAGTGCATCGAAGGTGATGGGCCTCAAATAAGGTATGTCTGAGACTGAATCCCATGTTTCTCGGTGCTAGGAGTCTTGCCTCTTGAGGAGCTTGTGTTAATGTTATCATCCAACATTGAAGAGCATTAAGAACTTTAGTGAGTGATTTTCCCTCTGTGGGTCTCATTTTCTTCATCCATGGAATGGGTCTGTATTCATTTGAATACAATCAAACAACAACGACATAGCCAGTGTCAATACCATGAAGACCAGGGGCTGGCGTTGTGGCACAGTGGGTTAAACTACCACCAGAGACTCTAGCATCCCATATGAGCATCAATTCAAGTCCCAGCTATTCCACTTCTGATCCAGCTCCCTGCTAATGAACCTGGGAAAGCAGCAGAGGATGGCCCACATGCCTGGATCCCTGCCACCCACATGGGAGCACTGGATGGAGTTCTAGCCTCCTGGCTTCGGCCTGGCCCAATCCTGTCATTGTGGCCATTTGGAGAATGAGCCAGCAGATTTAAGATCTCTATCTAATTCTGCCTTTAAAATAAATAAATAAATATTTTTTAAAACAATCCAGACTCACAGCTTGTATTAATGCCAGGAGTAAACCTGGGGAGAAAATATGAGGAGGGAGAAGGTGGTTAAAACAGTGAATTAATAATCATTAGTAAGCAAATTATTTTGTGTCCAGCCATATGATGGATGATACAATCTTCAAATCTAATGAGGCAGACATGTGAACAGTCTTTTGTTTTTTGGCCATTTCTTGATGCTATTTTCAGGTTTGTTTTTTTTTTTTTTCCTTCTTAATGTTCTTTTCCTCCTACTCTCTATTTTGTGATCAAGTATAATGTCCATGGGTTAGGGATCAGAGAATCTTAGATGGGTGGTTCTAGCTCAGGATTGTCCAAGAGACTGTGATTGAAGTACTGGTTGGAGTTGTACTTGTTCCAAAGCTTGACCTGGGTTGAAATCTTTCTGATAAGCATCATACTCATGTGGCTGTTGGTTGATCTCAGAAAACCCATTTGTTCGCCCATTCGTGGACGTTCCCACAAAGTTATTTCACAACATGGCCCCAGAATTCCCTTAGAAGCAAATGATAGAAGAAAGAGCAGGGAGAGAACCCAAGATGGGAACTGCAGTGATGTCCAGTTATTCTGTGGTATTCTATGCTTCTTTAGATAGTAAGATCAGGCCATATTCAAGAAGAGAAAATTACATAAGAACATACCCCATCTAGTTTATAATTTTATTTGATGAAATAATTCGCCTACTACAAACAAACAAAAATATGTAAGAACAACTTCTGTAGAGTATGACTCTGATAATGTCAGCATCCTGGCTGCACATTGGAATGCTCAGATTATTATTATTTTTTTTAAATACTGATGTCTGGATCTTATGCTAAGATTGTTGTTTAATAGCTCTGTGTTTCAGTATGGAAATTAGGATTTTTCAAAAGATTCCCCAGGTAATTCTAACACGTGGCCAAGGCTGAGGAGTGACTGGTGTGGAATGTTTACCCAGTAGGTGTTTGCCATGAACCAGTATGTCCATTTCGACATGCCTCAGTAGGATTCTTTAAAAACCACAACTTCCAGTCTTGTGACACCCTGGTGTACTCCCAAGAGATAAACTAGTTGTGAAATGTAATGAATTAATCAAGTGAGATGATTTGCTGATAGAACTGTTGGTATTGGCCAAGTTCAGTGCCATGGGGTGGCAAAGGGCATTTGCCAAACACGATTTCAGTTGTGATTTGGATCCGTTGTTTTTGACAACAATTCAATAGCAGACTGGAGGTGTACTGAGGACACCCTCATCAGGCATGCTGGATGAATGTGCCATCTCTCTTGTCACAGTGGCAGGAGAACCTGCAACTAGCCTACCCAGGAGAGGGGTGAAGGGCAAGAAAATACTGATTTAAAAGAACAGATCCCTATTTTATTCCCATGTGAACTATTATTTGACCCAACAAGGGAGTGTTTGTCCCTGTGTGCCCTCTCTTTCTCCGTGGGATTAAGGTAAATGTCCTGTATAAATGGAACTGTTGGAGTGCTGAGAGAGGGGGACTGGGATGCATGCTGATAGCTCAGCTGAGTTTTTGAGAGTTGATTTCAAATGGGTTAATAATACCTCCTAGATGAAAGGGGAAAGCAGATAGTCATGTGAGCTACAGTTTACATTATTTTGCAAAAGGAAATATTATTTAATACATAGCCAAAGACAACGAGGATGATAAGAAAGAGATTCAGGATCTGGCTTTGTGGTGAAGCAGGTTAAGTCCCTGCCTGTGATGCTGGCATTGCACCATCAGTTTAAGTCCCGGATGCTCAGTTTCCAATCCAGCTTCCTGCTATTGTACCTGGAAAAGCAATAGAAGATGGTCCAAGTTCTTGGGCCCCTGCCACCCACATTTGAGACCCAGATGGAGTTCCAGGCTCCTTACTTTGCCCTGGCTCACCCCTAGCCATTGCAGTTATTTGGGGGATTGAACCAGTGGAAGGAAGATCTCTGGTTCTTTCTCTGTCTCGTTCTCTCTTTCTTTCTCTCTCTCTCTCTCCCCCCATTGCTCTGTCCCTCTTCCATTAAAATATATCAATAAATACTTTTTAAACTTTTACTTAATAAATATAAATTTCCAAAGTACAGACTATGGATTACAATGGCTTCCCCCCCATAACTTCCCTCCCACCTGCAACCCTCCCATCTCGAGCTCCCTCTCCCATTCCATTCGCATCAAGATTTATTTTCAATTCTCTTTATATACAGAAGATTCATTTCATATATATTAAGTAAAGATTTCAACAGTCAACAGTTTACACCCACACAGAAACACAAAGTGTAAAATACTGTTTGAGTACTAGTTATAGCATTAAATCACAATGTACAGCACATTAAGGACAGAGATCCTACATGAGGAGTAAGTGCACAGTGACTCCTGTTGCTGACTTAACACATTGACACTCTTGTTTATGGCGTCAGTAATCACCCTAGGCTCTTGTCATGAGTTGCCAAGGCTATGGAAGCCTTTTGAGTTCTCCGACTCTTATCTTACTTAGACAAGGTCATAGTCAAAGTGGAAGTTCTCTCCTCCCTTCAGAGAAAGGTACCTCCTTCTTTGAAGACCTGTTCTTTCCACTGGAATCTCACTCACAGAGATCTTTCATTTAGGTTGTCTTTTTTTTTTTTTTTTTTTCCCAGAGTGTCTTGGCTTTCCATGCCTAAAATACTCTCATGGGCTCTTCAGCCGGATCTGAATGCCTTGAGGGTTGATTATGAGGCCAGAGAGCTGTTTAGGACATCTGCCATTCTATGAGTCTGCTGTGTATCCTGCTTCCCATGTTGGATCGTTCTATCCCTTTTTAATTCTATCAGTTAGTATTAGCAGACACTAGTCTTGTTTATGTGATCCCTTTGACTCTGAGACCTATCAGTATGATCAACTGTGAACTGAAATTGATCACTTGGACTAGTGAGATGGCATTGGTACATTCCCCCTTGATGGGATTGAATTGGAATCCCCTGGCATGTTTCTAACTCAACCATTTGGGGCAAGTCAGATTGAGCATGTCCCAAATTGTACATCTCCTCTTTCTCTTATTCCCACTTTTATATTTAACAGAGATCACTTTTCAGTTAAATTTAAACACCTAAGAATAATTGTGTGTTAATTACAGAATTCAACCAATAGTATTAAGTAGAATAAAAAAATACTAAAAGGAATAAAGTATTAAGTTGTTCATCAACAGTCTGGACAAGGGCTGATCAAGTCACTGTTTCTCATAGTATCCATTTCACTTCAACAGGTTTCCTTTTTGGTGCTCGGTTAGTTGTCACCAATCAGGGAGAAGATATGATATTTGTCCCTTTGGGACTGGCTTATTTCACTCAGCATGATGTTTTCCAGATTCCTCCATTTTGTTGCAAATGACCGGATTTCATTGTTTTTGACTGCTGTATAGTATTCTATAGAGTACATGTCCCATAACTTCTTTTTTTTTTTTTTTTTTTTTTTCCCATAACTTCTTTATCCAGTCTACTGTTGATGGGCATTTAGGTTGATTCCACGTCTTAGCTATTGTGAATTGAGCTGCAATAAACATTAAGGTGCAGACAGCTTTTTTGTTTGCCAGTTTAAAAAAGAGGATAAAGGGAAATACTAATGATAACAACAAACTTCACACATCTGTTATACATTAACCGTTTCTCCTAGTAGCACAAGTATTACATATGTTAGCATCACACATATCTCTTGCTGCCAGGAAAGGTTTGGAAGAGATGAACCTACAGAGAAACTGAATGACATTTTATACATTGAAATTGCTAATTTCTGGATTTGGATTTTAAAATGTACTATTATGATTACTATTACCACTACTGTACTGGCTAGGGGCCTAGTTACACTAAGCATTATTTTATCTAAGCAATTTAAAAACTTTAGAATTAGACTATTATTTTTATTATCATTACTGCTTCAATTTTACTTATGAGAGAATTGAGGTAGAGAGAGGAAATAATTTGTCCAAAGTCAAATAGCTAGAATATGCTAGGGCTGGAACTTTATGTTGGGTCTGTTGAAATTTAAGCATTCACTCTTTGCAATATAAAAATATTATAGTGAGAGAAGCAAAAATGCAGTCTACAGCTTTGGGAAAAAATTGTTCTGTAGGCAGAGTCTGAGATAACATTTTGCTAACGCCTTTGATTGTGAATCACTGGTTGGTAGATTCTGAATGCCAGGTTCTTTCAGTTTACAACGTCTCATAGCCCTTGATTCCTGTGCACTAAATGAAGGAATGAAACACAGAATTGATGTGCATGTTATATCTTACAGATTTGTCTGCAAAATAATAACATACACTATATTAAATGGTGGAGTAATACCAAGTCTAAAACACAGCTGGTGCTCATGGAGATGATCAACATGAGAAACCAAAAATGCAATATATTATGAAGGAACAATCATACATTTTAGATAGCTTCATTGTTAGCTAACCTCCAGGCTAGGATTTAAGATGGAATGAAAAAATTACTATCAATAGATTCAAATCCTGTTCAGTGAAGTCAAATGGAAGAGGGAATGATTATAAATGATCCAGACTTGAGATAAAAGGTAAAATCCTAACAGTCTGCAGAAAATGCAGCCGCAGAAGCTGACCTTTCAAGGGTGTGTAGGCTTCCAGAAGCAGACAGATGGACTGCTGATGTGTTGGAATTACCTTATGAGAGCTGAATATTCACACCTCTCCCCAGCCCTGCCTTCTGTAACTTCCGATTGGTAACCTGAAATTGACCATTGTAAGACTATTTACACCATGAAAATTGCCAAATATTACAAATAAGTACCCGCACAGGAGGCAAAGGGAGGCTAGGACTCCCTTGCAGTTGCGAATGCCCAGGAGTATGAATACACACTGGGAGAAGTCTGGTCACATACAGTAGGAGGAGGGTAAAGCAGATTGAAGCAGTCCTTGAATGCCAAGCCAAAGAGGCTCAATTCTGTTTTATAGGCCCTGTACCCATCTGATATAACCATATTTGTATTTTAAGCTGAAAATGAGAGATTGGAAATGGGAGACCAGTTAAGATTCTTTGGTAGTAAATAGCATAACAGGAAGAGAACAGAGACCTAGACAGGGAAGTGAATTATGTGTGAGAGAAGGAGATAGACAGAAATGGCACAGGAAAAGAATTTAGAAAACTTGACAGTAGATAGAATGGCAGTTATTGAGAAAAGGTATTATTACTAAGTCACTTGGTCTGGGGACTGAAGGTTAGTGAGGTTATTTACAGAGACAGGAAATATAAGGAGAAGAATGTGGTTGAGTAGAAGGTGATACTCTCAGTTGCAAACGTGATGAACTTGAAGAAATTCAAAGGAATTGAGAAGTTATAGCCTGGATCTCCAGGGAAATATCAGATAGCTCTCAGAGATAAACAGGTGGTAATAAAGATCAAGGAAGTAAAGGACAGAATACAGGAAGAGGGCAAAGAGTAGCAGGACCTAAGGGAGATGATGGAACATTCCACTAAACTCTCCATCAATTCTTTGATGTGCTAGCTTAGATATTAAGCATTGCTTTTGTTGGGTAACTGAATGTCCTATTTTGTCTGAGATACTACCAGTTAATGTTGTCTTGACCCAGTATAATTATAAATAGCATCCCTGTCTACTCTCAGAATTGTCCCAGTTTGGATGACAAATTGCCTCTAATTATGTGCCACAGACTGTGCTGACAATTGAGATTTTAATGAAAAGCTCACCTACACCCTGGCCTTAAAACTACATATTACTTGTGTGTATGTGTGTGTGCGTGTATGCACACATGTTGTGTGTGTGTTGAGGGACATGGAAATAAGGTAAAAGTTACGGCTTTTTCCCTCGTGTAACCTGATACCTGCAAATGAGGATGCCACTAACCATCTACTAAGTGTCAATGCCATCACATCAGTCAATAAACACTAAAGGACTGAGAAAGGGTTAGGGTGGAAACCCTCCTTTTGCCTCTCCAGATCCATTTTCTGACTTCTCCATTCTTCTTTGTCAGAGAATCTGATATTCCTGGACTGTATTAATCGTTTAATTAATTGTTCTGACTTTCAGAGGGCTTGGCAAATGGATGGCACCAACAGGGAATATTAGGAGAGTGAGATTGGAAAATGTGTTCCTTTGACTCTCCTCATATTGGATCACCATAGGTAAACCGTATTCCTGTGCTAAAGCACAGATCTATATGGTACACTCTTTGGGTTCCAGGAACTGTTTCCTTCCCAGTTCCTGATTGGCTAGAGACATCAAAACTCAGAGGAGGATTTAACATTTCCCTTCAGTGTCCTTCACTTGCTCAAACTCCTTCCAGTCTCTAGGAGGGGGCCTAGCCATGTGTTGATGTGGTCATATTGTTTAGATGCTTTGCTAAAGTAAGATCTTGCAGTAGTTAAGGTTCTAAAAATCATCCCCAAGATGCATGCTCTAATTGCTGGGACTATGGATATGCTGAAATGTGATGTTGTGTAAGGGAGATTATCTGGGTATTCTTAACTGATCACATGAGCCATTGGGAGTGCCACTGCTGGTGGCAGAAGAGGTCAGAGAGGTTTGGTGCGTGAGCAAGATTGGATGTTCTGTCATTGGCTGGAGAATGAATGGGTTCACATAAGAACGTGTGCAGGCACTTTAAGGTGCTTCCTCCTGGTCTCCCATGTGGGTGAAGGGCCCAGGCACTTGGGCCATCCTCCACTGCACTCCTGGGCCACAGCAGAGAGCTGGACTGGAAGAGGAGCAACCGGGACTAGAACCCTGAATGCCGGCACCACAGGTGGAGGACTAGCTAAGTGAGCTGTGGCGCCGGCCTGATTTAAATTTTTAAAATGAAACATGAAAGATGCCAGCCTTGTGGCACAGAGGTTGAATCACCATTTCTGATGCTAGCATCCCATGTGGGTATGCTGGTTCAAGTCCTGACATCTCTGTTTCTGATCCAGCTGCCTAATAATGCATCTGGGAGGGCAACAGGCAGAGAATGATGGCCCAACTATTTGGGCCCCTGCCACCCAAGTGGTAGGCACAGATTGAGTTTCAGACTTTGGGTTTAAGCCTGGCTCAGACATAGCTTTTGTGGCCGTTTGTGGCCATTTATGGATTGAACCAGTAGGTGGAAGATCTCTCTCTCTTTTTCCATGAACAGTTAAGTATAATATATTTGTCTCTCCCTCTATCACTGTGCCTTTCAAATAAATGAATTAAACAAGTGTTAACAAAAGCTCATGTCATTAACAATAATAACCTGGAAGGCAAACCTTGTTTTATCCGGAGGTAACCAAAGATTCTGCAGCCAATATTAAGGGAAAAAAAGTTATGACATGTCATCAGATGGTCAATTAGAATTATCAATATTATTTTGTAGTCTTTGTACTTGTTTTGTTTGACCATAGAAGTTATAGTAATTTATTTTCTCATTTGAAGCCATCTATTTGCATTATTTTATAATTTGTTATTTTATAGTACTTTTATTAAAGAGAAAGTTTATTTACCTTGTATAAATAAATAAATTAAAAAGTAAAGCAGCTGGGACTCTAACCAGACAGTCCAATGGGATGTTGACATCTCAGGTGCTGATTTAACCACTGAGCCACGTAACCACCACTGTTTTAGCTCTTATGGCTTTATAGAAATACTAAAAATACCCATTACCATCAATTCTATTTTCCTTCTAATATATATATAGATTCATCTTGTCTATTTTCAATTTCAATTTTTTATTTAAATCATACTAATTTTATGGATTATATCTTAGTTTAAATTGACATATTTGAAATTCAATTTTTTTACCTAAGTACAGAATATGTTTCCTGTTATTTAATTTTGGGAGTGGAAATGTTCATCAACACTCATTTGAATATTCTTGATATCTGTCTTACACTTTTCATGTAAAGTTTATTCCTAGATATTTAATTTCTGATGGTATTAAAATAATTTGTGTTTTCTTCTAATTGTTTATGACAACTATTGGTTTTGTTCTAAGAAAGTTACTGAATTTTTTTCTTTAAATAATTTTATATTTGATTTTAAACAATTTTCTTTAACTTTGCAAGTTGACAATAAAATTATATACAAATTTTAAAAAGAGAAAGTTAATAAAGTGATTTAATGAATAAACTTTGAGTACTGAAGTGGTTCCATGAATAAACATCAGCCCTGAATCTTCCCCATAACCTCCCTGCTGTTTCTAGTCTTTGGGTGCTACACTATTTTTTATTAATTCCTCTAAGCCTTGCCTACAGTTTAGAAAACTGCTTTATTAAATTCCCCTCCACTTGTTCAGTAGAGTGGGCCACCTCTTTCTATGAGGGATCCCACCTGATACCCTTGTGTTGTGTTGATGGATCTGGCCTAACAATAGGGTTCTCAGTGGAGAGCAGGAGGAAGGGGGCTATTTTAGTCAACAGAGTTGCAGGAGCCAAGCAAAATACAGAGGGAAAGAAAGATCCTGGGTCTGGCTGGATCAGTAGTGGAGTTCACGCTGGGGATTGGCCATGTACAATTTAGATTTGATCATTTAAAAATTTCAAGTCCAGAAGTGAGTACCTGCTGAAGTGTCCAGCTATTGTTTTTGCTTATAGTTCATGTAATTTTTATCTTATTCCCATTTTTGTGTTGATCTTACAGATAGCAACCAGAGACAGAAGCTTCTTTCTGCTACATTGCTGAAGAGCTCGGGTTTCTCTAGAAGAATCAACGTAGTGTTTGTCATTGTGTGTGTGTGTGTGTGTGTGACAGAGAGCATGCGCAAAGAGAGATATATGTATGCATATATTTGTGCTCATACATGAACACAGACACATTATTACCAGGATAGAGGCCATTTCACAGAACATAAATTAGGCCTCTCAGTGGGCCATGGAGAATGCTGTTTCCCCATACCATGGCTGGCACTATCTGAAACTGCAGATGGCCAAAAGGAATGGCTAAATGTGTATACTCAGTCCCTAGACCCTAGACAGGACTGGTTGTTAAAGTAGAAACGTTCTGATGATGGAATTTCGCACCTCTTGGTTCTGGTTTACTTTAAAAAATCTTTAGAAATTTAACTTATGCTTAGTGTAGAAAACTTGAAAAACATAGCAAGAGAATAAACCACAATAAATATAATTACCCATCAACGTTTTACTGCATGCCTTTTAAACAGTTTTTGGTGCATACCTACCTTTTAGGTGACATTGCCCTGCAAATCTCTCTTTGCTTAGCAATACAGAATGGCTTTATCATCTTCTCCACACAATTTTAATAGTTTTTACTGTTTTGATTGTTACAGAAGTTAAATGTGACCATTTTAGAAAATGTAGAAAGAAAGCAGCCAAAAATAAAATAAGCACCATCCAGAACTAAACTAATAATGATAGTCTCTGTTGGCATTTTGATGCAACAGAATTTTTAATGGTTGCATTATATTTCACCATTAGATATGCTGTATTAATAAAATCATTTGATAGTAGGTTCTCAGTTTTTCTGTTGTACATAAACCATAAAGGAGTATCCTTGTTCATATATTTTGTGTATATCTATACATCTGATTATTTCCTTTGGAGGAATTCCATTTTTAATGCTTGACATGTTTAATGCTGCAGGAGTCTAAAATGATAAATGGTGATTAATTAGCCAGGTGCCCAGGGCTTTGCAACCTTTCTCAAAGAAATGAGCTCCCTGGGGCAGCTGCTTTATCTGTTGACTTGCTGGGAGAGCAGTGGAATCAAAAGCCAATGATATTCAAGGAACATAATGTGCTATGTCTTAAACTCTAATTACATCTAATCTATTATCAAATGTGTTGCTGACATTTCAAAATGTTTTCCTTTGTATATTTTAAATATGTATTTGGAGAAAAATCATCTTTTCTGTATCACTTTTGTCCCTTTTTGACTTCCCAATTTCCTCCACCTTTCAACAACTAGTTCAATGATTCATGGTAATTTTAGGGATCAGAGAACACTTAGCAGAGAACCTAAGAAACTTAGCTTCCATCAAAACCACATGTATTTCCTGTTTCTAAGCCAATAGATCTTCAAAGAATCCTGTTTCTTTATAGGACCTCATTAACATCAAGTGCATCCTTAGTGAGCATGGCGAGCCCCGTTCTGCCCCTGCACATTTCTGGCCTCTTTCAGAAATCTGCCTGCTGTCATCGCTGTTTGTCCCCCACTGTCCTGAACTTATTGTGGCTCCAAAGCTCTTCTTTGCACTGCTGCAACATTCTGTGGCCTTCTTGGACCTGGGCAAGATCATAGACTTTCTCTTAGTTTGCAAAAGTAAATGTCAAAATGCATTATCAACAGAACTTTATTAAAAGTCAGGGATAGAAGAATTATAGTGCAGAAATGGGAGAGAAATCAAATTGAATATTGGAGACAATTGCTGTAGGATCTAATTACTGGAAGCCTCACAGTTCTCCCAGTGGTTGCCTTTCTCTTACATGCCCTAGCGTAGCTGTGCCACAGGCCCCAACCCGATCTTCTCTATTCTGATTCTTAACTCAAAAGTTCCCTTTTCTGAGAGGGGGGGTCGGGGAGTTGGGAGTCACAGCATATGTCACTCAGTGAAGGTGTAAGAAACTTTACGGTGAAGCGATTACGTCCCTGTGAAGGGCACTCTCTTTATATTTAGAGTGCTTGGCCTGAAGCATTTGGAATATGTCACTGTTTTAGTGTTTTCTGAGAACAATGAGTAGATACTTGCCTGAAATATCTATAACTACATGACTCATCAAAGTGGTCTCTCACATTAAAGTGCAGATCTGTGTGGAAAAAAAGATTCTTGCTTCACTGTGGAATGCAGAAAAGATTTTTGGTGTATTTTCCTATTTGATCATTATTATAAGCCCATTGATAAACTAAATTCCTGGAAGATTTAAATATCAGTTTGACCCAATTATAAAATCACACATTGGGTCAAATATTGTAGAATGCTTTAGACCCACTCCCTTCTACCCAGGCACTTGGTTCATCTCAAGCCTTTTTTATTTTTCTCTCTGACCTGCTCTGAAACCTTCTTCCGAAAAATTCCCACCTCACGAACGATTACCTGTTGGAGCGTGTTAGGAGGGCATTGGTTCAGATTGTTTGACTGCAAACTCTTTGAGGGCAGACAATTTACTTTTAGCTTTAGCAATGCCAGATGCATCATGTAATAAATGCTGAGCTGTGTTTTCTTAACTTCTTTATTTAGGGGACCCAAAGAACTCTACTAAGAGACTAGTGGAACTCATAGAAGATTTTGGCAAAGTAGCAGGGTATAAAATCAATGCACAAAAATCAACAGCCTTTGTATACACAGGCAATGCCAGGGCTGAGGAAGAACTTCTAAGATCAATCCCATTCACAATAGCTACAAAAACAATCAAATACCTTGGAATAAACTTAACCAAGGACGTTAAAGATCTCTATGATGAAAATTACAAAACCTTAAAGAAAGAAATAAAAGAAGATACCAAGAAATGGAAAAATCTTCCATGCTCATGGATTGGAAGAATCAATATCATCAAAATGTCCATTCTCCCAAAAGCAATTTATAGATTCAATGCAATACCAATCAAGATACCGAAGACCTTCTTCTCAGATCTGGTAAAAATGGTGCTGAAATTTATATGGAGACATAGGAGACCTCGAATAGCTAAAGCAATCTTGTAAAACAAAAACAAAGCAGGAGGCATCACAATACCAGATTTCAGAACATACTACAGGGCAGTTGTAATCAAAACAGCATGGTACTGGTACAGAAACAGATGGATAGACCAATGGAACAGAATTGAAACACCAGAAATCAATCCAAACATCTACAGCCAACTCATATTTGATCAAGGATCCAAAACCAATCCCTGGAGTAAGGACAGTCTATTCAATAAATGGTGCTGGGAAAATTGGATTTCCACGTGCAGAATCATGAAGCAAGACCCCTACCTTTCACCTTACACAAAAATCCACTCAACATGTATTAAAGACTTAAATCTACGACATGACACCATCAAATTATTAGAGAGCATTGGAAAAACCCTGCAAGATATAGGTACCGGCAATAACTTCTTGGAAAACACCCCAGAAGCACAGGCAGTCAAAGCCAAAATTAACATTTGGGATTGCATCAAATTGAGAAGTTTCTGTACTGCAAAAGAAACAGTCAGGAAAGTGAAGAGACAACCGACAGAATGGGAAAATATATTTGCAAACTATGCAACTGATAGAGGGTTGATAACCAGAATCTACAAAGAAATCAAGAAACTCCACAACATCAAAACAAACAACCCACTTAGGAGATGGGCCAAGGACCTCAATAGACATTTTTCAAAAGAGGAAATCCAAATGGCCAACAGACACATGAAAAAATGTTCAAGATCACTAGCAATCAGGGAAATGCAAATCAAAGCCACAATGAGGTTCCACCTCACCCCAGTTAGAATGGCTCACATTCAGAAATCTACCAACAATAGATGCTGGAGAGGATGTGGGGAAAAAGGGACACTAACCTACTGTTGGTGGGAATGCAAATTGGTTAAACCACTATGGAAGTCAGTTTGGAGATTCCTCAGGAACCTGGATATAACCCTACCATTCAACCCAGCCATCGCACTACTTGGTATTTACCCAAAGGAAATTAAATTGGCGAACAAACAAGCTGTCTGCACATTAATGTTTATTGCAGCTCAATTCACAATAGCTAAGACCTGGAACCAACCCAAATGCCCATCAACAGTAGAATGGATAAAGAAATTATGGGACATGTACTCTATAGAATACTATACAGCAGTCAAAAACAATGAAACCCGGTTGTGGGGAGCAACCGGACTAGACTGAGTTACTGGAATTAAGACTTATTCTATGCATCTGCTCTCCCACAATATGGCGCTGGGAGAGAAGTAAACAGCTTCCGCACAGCTGCCTCCAGTTCAACCAATAAACTGTAGGACTTGCTCCTGATTGGAGGAGAGCAGCGTACTCGGCGTGTGGGCAGCCGAGTTAGGATTGGCGGAGGAGGACTATAAAGGAGGAGAGAGACGGCATGCACCGGGAACATCTATGGGGAACATCTAAGGGAACCCGTGCAGCCCCCGAGAAAGCCGGCCAGCGGTGTGCCGCTCCCCTGCGGAAGTGGGGAATGTGGCTAGGGGGAACTGCCCTTCCACGGAGGTGGAAGGGATAGTAGCCAACCCGGGAAGAACCAGCAGCAAACCCGGGGAGGGCCGAGCAGACGAAAGAACAGCGCAGGGTCCTGTGTCGTTCCTCCACGAAGAGGGGGAGCGACACCCGGTCATTTGCAACAAGATGGAGGAATTTGGAAAACATCATGATGAGTGAATTAAGCCAGTCCCAAAGGGACAAATATCATATGTTCTCCCTGATCGATGACAACTAACTGAGCACCAAAGGGGAAACTTGTTGAAATGAAATGGACACTATGAGAAACAGTGACTTGATCAGCTCTTGTCCTGACGGTTGATGTACAATGTAATACTTTATCCATTTTAGTATATTTTTTTTGTTCTAGTGACATTGGTTGAACTCTGTAATTAACACACAATTATTCTCAGGTGTTTAAATTTTAACTGAAAAGTGATCCCTGTTAGGAATTTGGAAAACATTATGTTAAGTGAAATAAGCCAGTCCCAAAGGGACAAATACCACTTGTTCTCCT
Source organism: Oryctolagus cuniculus (assembly GCF_964237555.1). Classification (NCBI taxonomy): domain Eukaryota; kingdom Metazoa; phylum Chordata; class Mammalia; order Lagomorpha; family Leporidae; genus Oryctolagus; species Oryctolagus cuniculus. The sequence continues at coordinate 40,301,937 of NC_091437.1, read as the reverse complement.
TGATAGATGACAACTAACTGAGCACCAAAAAGGAAACCTGTTAAAGTGAAATGAACACTATGAGAAACGGTGACTTGATCAGCCCTCACCCTGACTGTTGATGAGCAGCTTAATATGTTATCCCTCTTAGTATTTTTTGTTTGTTTGTTCTACTTAATACTTTTGGTTGAATACTGTAATCAATACACAATTCTTCTTAAGTGCTGAAACTTAACTGAAAAGTGATCGCTGTTAAATATAAGAGTGGGAATAAGAGAGGGAAGAGATGTGCAATTCGGGACATGCTCAAGCTGACTTACCTCAAACGGTAGAGTTAGAAACATACCAGGGGATTCCAATTCAATCCCATCAAGGTGGCATGTACCAATGCCATCTCACTAGTCCCAGTGATCTATTTCTGTTCACAATTGATCATAATGATAGGACTAAGAACCAAAGGGATCACAGAAACAAGAATAGTGTCTGCAAATACTAGCTGATAGAATCAAAAAGGGAGAGAATGGTCCAACATGGGAAGTGAGATACACAGCAGACCCATAGAATGGCAGATGTCCTAAACAGCTCTCTGGCCTCAGAATCAACCCTTAAGGCATGCGGATCTGGCTGAAAAGCCCATGAGAGTATTTTAGGCATGGAAAGCCAAGACACTCTGGAAAAAAAAAAAAAAAAAGTAAATGAAAGATCTCCACGAGTGAGATCCCAGTGGAAAGAATGGGTCATCAAAAAGAAGGTACCTTTCTCTGAAGGGAAGAAAGAACTTCCACTTTGACCATGGCCTTGTCTAAAAATGATCAGAGTCAGTGAACTCAGGGGGCTTCCATAGCCTTGGCAGCTCATGACAAGAGCCTAGGTTGATTACTGATGCCATAAACTAGAGTGTCAATTTGTTAAGTCAACAACAGGAGTCACTGTGCACTTACTCCTCATGTAGGATCTTTGTCCTTAGTGTGCTGTACATTGAGATTTAATGCTATAACTAGTACTCAAACAGTATTTTTCACTTGATGTTTCTGTGTGGGAGCAAACTGTTGAAATCTTTACTTAATGTATGCTAAACTGATCTTCTGTATATAAAGAAAAACAAAAATGAATCTTGATGTGAATGGAAGGGGAGAGGGAGTAGGAAAGGGAAGGGTTGCGGTGGGAGGGATGTTATTGGGGGGGAAGCCATTGTAATCCATAGTCTGTACTTTGGAAATTTATATTCATTAAATAAAAGGTAAAAAAAAAGAAACATAAAAAAAAACCAAGTTGTGTGTATGTGTGTGCATCCACTTTTCTTAGGAAAGGATCTACATGTGTTGTTAGCATCTTATAATCTCACTGACTTAAACATTCTTTAGAGTATTGTAGGGTAACCCTTACTGTCTCTCATTCAGTATGAGATAGAAAAAATCTCCATGGAGTGTTTACAAATGTTTAACTCTTCTATTAAAAAGCCTTTGCTCACTCGACCTAAAATTTTCTACCACATACACCGTGGTCCAAGTTCACAAAATCTATTTTATTTTGAATGTCATAAGTAATAATGAGAGACACTGTTTGTTTTGTATTTTATTGAAATTTCTTACTAATGTAAGAAAGAGCTATGTAAAGACACTGCTATCTGATTAAACTCTTTCAGTGAGTTTAGCCTATTTTTGTTCTTTTTGTAGTATAATTTCGCATATGAATAATTTAGGAAGTAAATAATTTTGGTCAATTTATGTCATATACTTAATACATGTTGACTAGATCAATTAAATGAATAATGAATGAACATGTGAATGGAAGAAAGGATAAATGAAAATTGTGTAATATAAATTTATGATCAAGCTGACTATGTAGATGAATATAATGAGTAATTTTTAACATGTGAGCTAAGACCCTGGTCTTCATATATGAGCTATTCAGATTTATGGCTGGTTTATGAGAGTATTATTAACAGTCACAAACAATTTCAATGTAAGGATTAAAAGCTGATAAAAGGGGCTGGCGCCGTGGCTCAATAGGCTAATCCTCTGCCTGCAGCGCCAGCACACCGGGTTCTAGTCCCGGTCGGGGCGCCGGATTCTGTCCCGGTTGCCCCTCTTCCAATCCAGCTCTCTGCTGTGGCCAGGGAGTGCAGTGGAGGATGGCCCAAGTGCTTAGGCCCTGCACTCCATGGGAGACCAGGATAAGCACCTGGCTCCTAGCCGTGGCGGCCATTGGAGGGTGAACCAATGGCAAAAGGAAGACCTTTCTCTCTGTCTCTCTCTCTCACCGTCCACTCTGCCTATCAAAAAAAAAAAAAAAAAAAAAAAAAAAAAAAAAACTGATAAAAGGGCAGAACTTTGATGCAGCCAATAGTGAATAGGGCAGAGATTCCAATACAGAGACACTACCTCTGGATGAATTTTGGGCAATAGCACTTTCTGGGGTGTTAGCAATGTTCTGGGGCAGCCCTGGTTTACTGGACTGTTTGTGATGGTTGTATATGTTCATGTCCAATAAAGTCGTATGCATCTGTGTCACATGAACAGTGGAAACCTGGTTGGGATGACTGAGGAACTAAATATTTACTTGTACTTGACTTAAAGCAATTGAAATTTAAAGAGCCTTGTGTGTTGAGTGGTTGCATATGAGCTAGTGTAACACTAGGGCCCATCCTCTTCATTAACTCATTGAACAGCCTCAAAAAAGTACTTAACAACTTTTTAAAATCTCTTATAAACTTATACAGCGCAAGTACATTAGACTCTGTTTCTGACAGAAACAGAAAAAGTCTAACTCAGTAAATAGCTTAATTTAAGTTCATCTCTTATGATGATTTGCAAAAACAAAGTAGGAAAGAAACCTACTAGATAGGCCATTTTATCTTGTCTTCCACTTCTGTGTGACACAAATCACTTGTGTTGACACAGTGTTATGGCATGTAACACTGTGATGTATTAGCAAAGGTTTTCTCCACAAATGTAAATTACCTTTCTGTTTAAATTTTTGTCTTTATTATGGAAATCTTCAAACATAAAATGTGGAAAGTTGTATATTGACATTCCCTATCTTCACTTACCAGCCTTAAAAAAGATCAGTTCAGAGATACTCTTTTTGGCTTCCAGTAGGGAGATGCATTCTAGGGATGAGTTTCAATTAATGATGATTATTATCCTAATTGATGCTCAGATATTCCTGATTTTGTTTGCTGGAAGATTATCCAATTAGCTGATGATTCATTTTTTGTTCTTTGTTTTATTCTATCAACTACATGTTCAAGTTAATTTTTTATTTAATTTTTAAAATAATTTATTTCAGAGGCAGAGTTAGAGAGAGAGAGAGAGAGAGAGAGAAGGAGGGAGGGAGGGAGGGAGGGGGAGAGGGAGAGAGGGAGAGAGAAAAAGGTCTTCTATCCACTGATTCACTCCCCAAATGGCCACAATGACTAGAGGTGGGCTCATCTGAAGCCAGTATTCAGAAGCTTCCTCTGGTTCTCCCACATGGGTGCAGGTGCCCAAGTACCTGGGCCATCTTCTACTGCTTTCCCAGGCCATAGCAGAGAGCTGGATCAGAAGAGGAGCAGCTGGGACTCAAACCAGTGCCCATATGGGATGTCTGAGCCACAGGCAGAGGCTTAACATACCACATCACAGTGCCACCCTGTTTTATCTAGATGATTTCAGTGATTTTATTCTAAGTTAATGTTATAATACTGTAAAACAATTTCACAAGATTCTGTAGTAAAAATGAATATATACTAAAAAAAAAAAAAACCTGTTCCCATATTTTTCCCCTCTGGGTAAGCATTTCTGTATTGTCAGACTTATCTTTCCATTAAAATCTATAAATAACAAAAAAAATACACTCCTGAAATTAGATTCATTTAATCCTCCATTTTCCCATGTACCTATTAAATCACCCAAGAATTGTCTACTGACTGTACTCCATATCTTAGATGAAATTTATATGGGATAGTGAATTACATTAGATGCTAGGAAACAAGAGACCAAGAAAGCCTAAGCCATTGTTTAATACCTTCAAAATCACTAGGACCATAGAATTTGCCATTATTGATTGGAAAAACCAACTCCGAAATGATGGTAACTAGTAGAAGATCTATATTCAATAGATTCTTGTCCCCTAAAAATATAAAACAAGGAAAAGAGAATGAGGCACACATAATCAAGAAGGCCCTTAGGATCAAGGAAATGTGTCATTGATCTCTTATCAATTTAAGAACCTTAGGGGCCTGCACTGTGATAAAGCAAGTAAAGCTGCTTCCTGCCAGTGCCAGCATTCCATACGGGCACTGGTTCAAGTCCCGGCCACTCCACTTCTGATTCAGCTCTCTGCTATGGCCTGGGAAAGCAGTAAAAGATGGCCCAAGTCCTTGGGCCCCTGCACCCACTTTGGAAGACCTGGCTCCTGGCTTCGGATCAGTGCAGCTCCAGCCATTGAGGCCAATTGGGGAGTGGACCAGTGGTTGGAAGTCTCTCTCTCTCTCTCTCTCTCTCTCTCTCTCTCTCTCTGCCTCTGCCTCTCTGTAACTCTGCCTTTCAAATAAACAGATCTTTCGGATTTTGTCCCGGTTGCCCCTCTTCCAGGACTTTGTTGTTGTTGTTTTCTGTTTGAAAGTATTGCCCAGAAGCTGGAGGGTGGCAGGGGTGAGCTGAAAGGTAGTCTCATATTTTGGCAGGCCACAGATCTCTTACTCCATGCCAATTAGTATGACACTGGATAGTCAAGGCATAGGAAACAGGACATTGTTTCTTTCAAACATTTTCTTTTCTCCTCCTTCCCCTTTTCACCTTTACCGACTTGGATACATATCTTGGAATATGCGGGGAAAAATGCTCAGGAATCCATTATAGATTTTTTTTTAGCACCATGGAAACCCCATGAGGCATTGATTGGCACCGCTGTAACTGTTTTTTGCTGTAGCTGCTAATTGAGGCTATTACATTAAAAGGTGAGTGCAAACAGCAAAGCAATTCAAAGCAGAAAACTGACAGTGATGAGTATATAAAAAACTTCCCAGATGCTGGATTTCTGAGGGCGAGGAGAGGCAGGACATGGAATAGGAAAAGTCCCAAGGATTTTGAATCCTGCCAGCCACCCATGTACCACCAAGAACAGACCCAGAAGAGGTGAAATGGATATTACAGAGTGTATCTTGACACCTAGAGAGAATGATAACTTTGAAAAATATCTTGTTGTAAATTCTTCATGACCATCAACAACTAAAATCCAATTAATTCAATTGTTCCTTCACCAGATACTTCTCTAAAACCTGTTCCATGCTGGATACTGTGCTGTGTGCTAGGTATTTTGTAGTGAGCAAAATGGCTCTGCCTCTCTTGGAATTTAGCAATGGTGCTTGTGATGTGCCTTTTTGTTTTTAAATTTTACTTAGTAAATATAATTTCCAAAGTACAGTTTTTGGATTACAACGGCTTTTCCCCCCTCTAACTTCCCTTCCATCCGCACCCCTCCCATCTCCCGCTCCCTCTCCCATTCCATTCGCATCAAGATTCATTTTCAATTATCTTTATATACAGAAGATCGATTTAGTATATATTAAGTAAAGATTTCATCAGTTTGCACCCACACAGAACATAAAGTGTAAAATACTGTTTGAGTATTAAATCACATTGGACAACACATTAAGGACAGAGATCCTACATGAGGAGTAAGTGCACAGTGACTCCTGTTGTTGACTTAACAATTTGACACTCTTGTTTATGGTGTCAGAAATCTCCCTAGGCTCTAGTCATGAGTTTCCCTCTTTGCATAGGCACAATGGAGCTTAGCCAAGCAAGAACAGAGACAAACATTTGGGTGCAAATTGATATATTTGGGGGTTCATCCAAGGAAGCACAGTGAGGGAAAGGGCAAGTGAGATGAGGGGATGGAGGGAAACCAGTAAGGGATTTGTAAATGAGGGTATCAGTGGTGTGGGCAACTGAAGGTCAGCCTTCTGCTGGGGCGCCCCTGAGACCTGGATGGAGCACACCTCGTTTTAGTCTATGCAGCATATTAAAAAACTGAGGGATTCACCCAGCAGCTTCCGTCCTCCCAACACTTTGAGAATGGCTTGTCATCAGGCCTAGCATTCTGCTGTGGCCAGAGAGCACACTCAGCCAGTGGGGATACAGGAAGCCGTGGGAGTGTCCAGGGACCATCTGGTGAGAGCTGAGAACACACAGGCAGGCCACTGACAATGTGTGCACCTATTACGCACACGTGAAAGGGAACTGAGGCTTGAGAGATCACCCAGCTGGTGGGAATGATGGTCCAGACTAGAACCCAGTGCTCTTGTATTGCACTTGAATCCTAAAATAGGGTCTGACCTGTGAAGCCTAACTTCTCCCTTTCAGTCCCAGAAGAGCTTGGTAGAAGCACTGAATGGCAATGCAGTAATATCTCTAGAGGGAGTGGAGATTAGATGGGATTCATGGTGGAGAATCAAGCTCACATCAGGCAGGGCCTCGTTGATTTTAGACCAAGTCCTTCTCTGCTGTTTCTGGGTGAGCAGATGCAGGCTCCAATACCTGAGTTGACATGGAATGAGACTGAGAGAAGAGAATGAATGGACTTTGTTTTGTTCACTCCAAAGCCTTCTGAGACCCATTTGGAAGAACACTGTGTTAACAGCTTAGTGTCCTAGAAATTCATTAAGAGTCAAGTGGCACCGTCTAGTTTTGGCTTCCTGATACAAACACTTCTTCTCTAGGAGTAAATCATTTCCTTCTTATAAAAATAAGCTTGTTGTTTGGATTGTCATGATGGTTAAACAAGATATCATGTGTATCTTCTCCTGGGTTCCCTGGACAGCAGAGCCTGAGGCAGGCCTTGGTGCTAACACACACTTACATGTTAACACGTTACTGGAGGTGGAGATTAAATACAGTTGGCATCCTCAGAAGAGTCTGAGAGATGGAGGGAGTGCGAGTGGTGCGTCTGCACGCTCCTGTCGGTCTCCTGTCTCTCACTGGAAAGAAACAGACTGCCCCATCTTAGCAAAGCTCCCTGAATATCTCTGGATTGTGTTGCTTGGAAAGCAGAACAATCATTTGTTCAGTGTTGGGGGATGGAATCTGGTATGTGGGCCCTTGTGACTGTCACGCATGGGGAAGCTATTAAGACTGGGGGAGAAGGCCAGAGCCACTGTGGGTGTGACCAGAACTTCATACTGTGCAGGTATACATTCTGCCACCACTGAGCTCCTGGGAGGTGCTGAGACCTGTAAGCTGGCAGAACTGAGATCTGTAGAGGTGCGTAAACTAGGTCAGGTACTGTATGAGAAGAATGTGTAAAGAATACAGCAGGCTGTTGTTAACAAAGACTTCAGATCTCTAGGCTTCCATTCTTGTACCAAGTTTTCTTATGTACCTTTGTTGTCCAAGGCATGCATGTTTCTTCTTGGGCTATAATTAGAAAATGATTAATGAACAGATGAAGTGAGGGACCTAGGGTGGTCTCTGACTAGAAACATGACATTTATTGTACACTTATTCCCTATACTGGGGCCAATTCTTCTCTCATATGTCCTCGCTTAATCCTCACCCAGTCTCATTACCATCCCCATTGCACAGATGAGGAAACAGGCTTAGGAAACTTACAGATATTGCTTAAGGTCATAGAATGAGTGAGTTGCAAAAAATGCACTAGAATTTTGTGACTTCTCTTTTCTGCTCGGCTACAATGTTCTTTCATCACTTCAGCTTTCCAGGTTTGGTTTGTATGTCTGATGCAACAGAAGTGTTGTGGTATCATCGCCATGTTTCTGTGATCCTGAAATGACCATAGATGCTCCATTACAAATGGTGAATCAATGTGTATTTCTAATAGAACCTTACTTTCAGATCAGTGTTATAGAATATTAAATTCTACTAGGGCAGGACCTGTGTCTATTTCACCATTGTGTTACCTAAGCCTAGAAGAACAGTGGTAGATTTAAAGTTCATGGTATGGTAAGATAGGCCTCATGAGATGGAGATAAGACTATGAACCTAGGCACAGGTAGGCAAACTGTGGCCCATGGGCCAAATCTAAGTACTTGCCAACTTAACTGAATACCTGCTGAAGCACAGTTATGGCCATTTCTATATGCATTATCTTTGGGTGTTTTTGTGCCTGTGAAACAACAGCTGATATGAGAACTTGCAGAAACCCTGTGGCCTTCAAAGCTAAAATACATTATCCTTTATGGAAAAATCTCATCCTTTATGGAAAAATCTGACCAGTCTGAGGTGTGCTTGGAGAAGACTCAGAGGCTGCTGTAAGAGTTCAGAGCAGAAAAGAATCCATGTGATACAAGTGCCCTCCAAACCTCCATTCACTCTAAGGAAACATAATATACAGTTGTAGCAATATCTTATTAATGTATAAAAATAGAACCAACTTAATTGCCCAACAATAGAGATGGGTTAAATGTACAGTGCTGTGTCACCACTAGAAATCCTGTCACAGAAAATAAAATTTATAAACAATAAAAAAAGCCTACAGGATAAAAAAAAGTTAAAAAAACAAAATACTAAATGCTATTTGATTCTACTTTTGTGCCAAAATGTCACATACGTTTACAAAATCAATATAGAAAAAAAATCAGAATGTTACAAATGTTCAGCTAATAGGATTATGGCTCATTTTTGTTTTCTATTTTATGCTCATCTCCATTTTCTACTTTTCTACAATGCATAGACTTTTTTTTAATAAAGTGTTAGATTCTGAGAACACTTTTTTCTTAGATTTATTTATTTATTTGAAAGGCAGAGTTACAGAGAGAGGAAGAAAAAGAGACAGAGACAGAGAGAGAGAGAGAGAGATCGAGATCTTCCATCTGCTGGTTCACTCCCCAAATGGCCACAACTTCCACAGCTGGGCTGGTTCGAAGCTAAGAGCTAGGAGCTTCTTCCAGGTCTCTCATTTGTTTGGCAGGGGGACAAGCACTTGGGCCAATCTTCTGCTGCTTTCTCAGGAGCATTAGCAGGGAGCCAGATCAGAAGTGGAGCAGTCGGGACTTGAACTGTGTCCATATTGGATGCCAGCGCTTCAGGCAGTGACCTTTCCTGCTATGCACAGTGTTGACCTCAAAAACACGTGTTTTTAAAGTTTTTTTTTTTTTAATGAATGCATTTTTTCATAGATACAACTTTAGGAATATAGTGGTTCTTTCCCCCATATCCCCCCACCCCCAGGTCCCATCCCACCTTTCTCTCCTTCTCCCACCTCCTTCTTCATTATGGTTCATTTTTAGTATACAGAGGACTAGCTCCATGCTAAGTATAGACTTCAACAATTTGATCCCACGCACACACACAACATATAGAGTACAGTTCGTTGAGAAAATTTGCGGTGGATTCTCATATTACAATTCATTAGAGATAGAGGTGCTACATGAGAAGCAAGTGCACAGTGATTTCTGTTTTTCGTTTAACAATTATTTATGACAGCAGTGATCTCCTGAGGCTCTTGCCATGGGCATGCTGAGGCTATGGAAGCCTTTTGTGACTGCAGACTCTATCAGTATTTGGACACAGCCATAGGCAAAGTGGGTGTTCTTTTCTCCCTTCAGAGAAGAGTACATCCTTCTTTGATGATCCTTTTTTTCCACTGAGGTCTCGCAGAGATCCTCCATGTAGGATATTTTTTTGCCACAGGGTCTTGGCTTTCCATGCCTGAGGTACCCTCACAAGCCTTTCAGCCTGAGCAGGAAGCCTTAAAGGTTGATTCTGAGGTCAGAGTGTTATTTACAGCGAATGTCATTCTAGGAGTCTGCTGTGTGGACTGCTTCTCATGTTGTACTTTCCTTCCTTGTTAATCCTGTTTTTATTTTATTTCAGTTATAGACTACCATCTCTTATTTCCTGTCTTATTTTTAACTGGGTTATTTTTCCAATGGCCTTAAAATACATTTGATTAACTCTGTTACATAGAGAGTTCAGCATATAGTATGAGGAAGAGAAAAGAGGGAAAAAGAAAACAGAAAAAAAAACCGAAAAGGATATACAAAGTAAAAAGTATCAATGATAAACTGTCCCTCAACAGTCAGGTCAAGGACATTGGTTCTAAAAGTGACAATTTTTCTTCTATAACTTTCATTTTAGGAGCACTATTAATTCTCCAAAGTCAGGGAGACCATATAGTATTTGTCTATTTGGGACTGGGTTATTTCACTAAGTATGAGGTTTTCCAGCCTGCTCCATTTTGTTGCAAAGGACTGGATTTCATCCTTTTTTACTGCTGTGTAGTATTCCATAGTGTACATATCCCACAATTTTTGTTATCTAGTCTTTGGATGATGAGCATTTAGGTTGCTTCCATGTCTTAGCGATTGTGAATTGAGCTGCAATAAACATGGAGGTGCAGATAGTTCTTTTGTTTACTGATTTCATTCCCTGGAGTGGGATGGTTGGGTCATATGGTGGGTTTGTATTCAGATTTTTGAGGTATCTCCCTACTGTTTTCCATAGTGGCTTTACCAGTTAACAGTGGGTTAGGGTGCCCTTTTCCCCACATCCTCTCCAGCATTTATTGTTTGTTGATTTCTGTATGAAGGCCACTCTAACTGGGGTGAAGTGAAACTTCATTGTTGTTTTTATTTGCATTTCCCTGATGACTAAAGATCCTGAGCATTTTTTCATGTGTCTGTTGGCTATTTGGATTTCCTCTTTTGAAAAATGCCTGTTAAGTCCTTGGCCCATCTCTTAACTGGGTTGTTTATTTTGTTACTGTGGAGTTTGTTGATCTCTTTATAGATTCTGGTTATTAATCCTTTATCAGTTGTGTAATTTGCAAATAATTTCTCTGATTCTGTTGGTTGCCTCTTTACTTTCCTGACTGTTTCTTTTGCTGTACAGAAGCTTTTCAATTTGAGGTAATCCCCTTTGTTCCTTTTGGCTTTGACTGCCTGTGCCTCTGGGGTCTTTTCCAGGAATTCTTTGCCTGTGCCAAGTCTTGAAGGGTTTCCCCTATGCTCTTGATTAATTTGATGGTGTTGTGGCATACATTTAGATCTTTAATCCATGTTGAGTGGATTTTTGTATAGTGTGTAAGGTAGGGGTCGTACTTCATACTCCTACATGTGGACACCCAGTTTTCCTAGCACCATTTGTTGAAGAGGCTGGCCCTGTTCCAGGGGTTGGTTTTAGCTCCTTTGTCGAATATAAGTTGGTTGTAGATGTTTGGAGATTTCAGGTGTTTCTATTCTGTTCCATTGGTCTATCCATCTGTTTTTATACCGGTACCAGGCTGCAAAAACGCGTTTTAAATATAAGAACCTTTGAGAGCAGAAGTATTGCTGTGGTTAAGCTGATGCTTATAACACTGGTATTCCTTATTGGAGTGCAATTTTCAGTTGCAGCTGCTTCACTTCCAATCCAGCTTCCTACTTATGCACATGAAAAAGCACTGGGAGATGGCCCAAGTGCTGGCATCCATACCACTCAAATAACAAACCTGGATAGAGTTCCAGACTCTAGCTTTGGCTTGGCCCAACCCTGGTTGTTGTGGCCATTTGAGGAGTGAGCCAGTGGATGGAAGATGCTTGCTTGGTTGCTTGCTTTTTCTCTCTCTCTCTCTGTTTCAACTAACCAGATAACAATAACTAAGTAAGTAAGTAAATAAATAAACCTTTTTAAACAAATACAGAAACTTTCATAATGTGACAAAATAAACAGTCCAGGAAATTGTATGAAGAGCAGGATCTGGGTAAACCATTCTGTTTGTTTCCCCCAAATTTCTTCTTTAATAGGTGGTTTCTGCATGACACTAGGACACCTTAAAACTGGGATCCCTCTTCCTCCTTAAAAACTGAAAATGCATGAGTTGAAACAACTTCTCTTATTTCCTTTTGCTCAGCTGAGACAGGTTGACATATTTAAAAGAATTTTAGTACTCAGAGAACAAAAAGGCAATACTTGCAGAAAATATAAAAGGCATGCCAGTTTTCATATTTAAAACACAAGCTTCTACTCCTCTACAGGGCTGGCCAGTTGCGTGTGGAATCAGAAGCCCACGTGGTCTCCCCCTGGAGCCTAATTCGCGTCGAGTGTGCTCCGCTGCGTTTCTGTTACCTGGAACTGGACAGCAGGCAGTCACGTGCTGTTAGTCAAGAGTAAGATAACACTTGGCAAAGCTCTGTCCACCCTGGTCTTTTCCACCTGACTCTCCTCCAAAGTGAACTATGGTCTCTCGGAGATACTGACAGGAGGAGATCTCACTTTTGGCCAGTTTAGCTGTACTTTACACATCATGGTGTGTGTGTGTGTGTGTGTGTGTGTGTATGGCATGAAGTTGTAGAGAACACACCAACCAATTTTTGAGGTGATCATCTCTTGCCCCTCACATGCAGAGAAGCGGCCAAGTTACTGTTCATTCATGATGGGATCACAGTGTAAAAGCTTGTGGCATGCCCTATGTCAACAATGGCATATACTCAATGAGAACATTTTTAGGGTTCTCCATGTTACTACCCAAGCTGGTGATTAAATCCAGGAGGCATCAAATCTATGGGCTGTTTTGTTTTTGCCCCTTCACATGCTGTTGAATCTTCTGTTAAACCACTTCCCACTTTCTTGGTACCTTGTCTGTGTACCATAAAAAGAAGTGATTCTTCTGTCCACTGAAACAATGAAATGTTGCCTACATTTCCCTAATGGCTTGTGCCATAAAGTTGGCCTCTACTGAAACTTACCATGTCCCTCCTCTGTAAGTAGCTTGAGGGCAGCGACTTTTGTTTGCTTTCTTTATTGTGTCTTAAAACAGGTGTTAAATGAGTGTCTTGTATGTGAAATAGGCTCCATAATTGGTTAATAACCAGCTACAGTTTTTAATAATTAGAGAAAAGGTCTAAAGAAATTAATCTGCCATCAGTGGGAGGAAGTAAACTAGGAGATCAATTTATAGTTTGCTAACAGAAATTTCTCACTCTGCACTGTCTAATATTGCAATGGACTGTTCTGGAAAATAGCACTGAGCACATTCTAATCAAGATGAAAGACTGCTTTTGGGGAATATCATAATGGGGAATTCATTCAAGAGATGAAGGATCGGACTAAATGTCCTATAATTCCTCCTAGTTTTATCTTCTTGGTACCACCAAGCTCAAATGGAGGCGAGAAATCTCACTGGAATAAGTGCTTTTTTCTCTTCATTTGCTCAGGCTGTCAGCAAGCTATGCTCTCTCTGCATCGTGCATATCCATCAGTAGCTATTTTTCTTTCCCTGCCTAGTCTTCCTTTCTTGACTATTGCTGTTAAACTATAAAAATGTCATCATAAGAGCTAAAAAGCATTAGCAGCCACTGAAGAGTCTCTGACAACTCTTGGAAATCCATGAAATGCATATATTTTATTTGAGGGTAATTTGGCCTTGCATTAATCGTTTGCTATATTTATCTCTTCATTCTTTCCTTTAAAGGCTAGTTTTATGAAACTGGGCTTGGGTTTCAGAGAATTGCCTTGATCCACTGCCTAGCCTACCTGTGTTACTGAAATCCTATTTGCAACATCCAAATTACTTTTCTGAACCCAATTTATACAGTAACAGATGGGGGATTCCAAAAGGGAAAGTTTCCGTTCATATCCAGCAAATCATCTTTATGGGAAAAAAAATCAGAAGCAAACTCGGTGGCATACACAGAGATTTAACTTCCGGAAACCCTCATTGTCCATTTAATTTTTTTTTTTCTGTTTAAAGTAGTCAGACCCAGAGTAAACCTCACTGTTTTCAGACGTTCAAATGAACAATTAATGCATAATGAAAAATTTACATTACTAAGCACTGTTATGAAACTGGTTTTCAGTTTCTTTATATCTCTCTCTTTGAATGGTTTTGCTGTTCATTTCCTAAATATTCCTTGGTAAAAGCACAATTCATTTCAGAAAATTAAATGCCCAGTTTTTTATTTTTTTCCTTTTCTCTTTATTTAAAAATGAATGACTTTTGTTCTGAAATATTGAATGTATGCGATTCAAAAACTTTTCTTATTTATACAGGGTGAACAAATTTCGTGTTTTTCATAGATACAGACTTAGAGCATAATGATACTTCCTACCCTACCCTCCCTCCCGCCCACACTATTCACCATTCCTCCTCCTTTGTTTCTTATTTTTTCTTTTAATTTTTACAATTATTTGTAATTATATTGAAATACTTTCAGTTTATTGTAATCACATACTTAGCCATCCACCAAATAAAGAATTTAGCAAGTAATGAGTAGAAAAATCACTGTTCCTCAAGAATATAGACAAGTGCTGTAAACAATAAATCTCAAAATGTCAATTTCATATAAGCTACATTATTTTGTGCTCTGTATATTAGTAATGTATGGACTTTTTAACAAGTAGTCATTATTAGTTCATTTTCCTTACTTGTTAAGGTGTCTTTCTGGGTTTTTCTTTGGGAGGCAGGATCTGCACGCTCATAATGTTGTTTTGGTTATTGTTTGACATGAACCTGAGGAAAATCACAAGACTGAAAATGCCCTGAGCAAAGTGTACTTAGCATAATAGAATTCTATAGGAAACTTATCTCTAGGAATATAACATTATAAAGGAGTGGAAACTGTGGCCCAGAGAGGGTAAGTGATTTGCTCAAAATCACAAAGGAAATTGTTGACAGTAACAGTAATTCTAATCTTTATTGTATAATCTAAATACACATATCTTTTTTATAAGTGTGTACTTATTTAATTCAATCACCCATTTTATGGAATTGTTTCTATTATTAGTAGCAGATGTGCAGAATTGAGGGCTATAAAAGATTAAATAGCTTTCATAAGGTTACAAAGTTAGGAAATCATATAGCCAGGATTTGAACAAGGGAAGATGGTCCCTAAACTTTGCCATCACATATTTTGTACATGTTTTGTTGCTGTAGTTGTTGTTCCTGTTAGAAATATGTGCACTCATTTTATGCATTGTCTAGAAAAGTCTGCATATACATCAGAGGAGGGAAATACACAGGCACACACAAATGTGAATGTGTACATATACATACTTGTGTCCTTCATGTATATTGTTCTCTTTCATTTCAAAGCTCTGCCTTTAAACATGGAAAGGATGACTAACAATTCCTTCTGGTTGGTTGATTACCATATTACAAATGCCTACAAATGGAAAACCGTTGCCCTAGCTAATCTTAACATCCCCACATCAGTAGCTATTTCAAGAAAAAGCAATTCCCATCTGTTATAGAAACATTCAGTGACAGAACACATCTCCTTATCCTAGTGCCATCCCATAGCAGTACAATGTTAAAAACAGCATGGTTCTCTTATTTAATTCTGGAAAGCTCTCTCTAAGCCAAAACGTATGAGGGGTTTCAAGGCCTTCTTGCTTCTGCTCTGTAAAAGAATTGTCATAACCTTTGTCATCTTTTCTGTATCCACTTGAATGATGATCAGACATATGTAACAATCAAACCTTTCTATTTTAAGTGCTTTTCTCAGGATATAATGGACATGTTACTTTACTCAGCATGTTTTCCTTTGGGGGTTTTCTACCCTCACTTGATGGGACTGTCCTTCATCTGGTCCTGTCCTTCTTTGACAGGCATGGACCCTTGATTCGGGATGGCTGTGCAGTGGGACCCACCTACTTGGATATTGAGATCATTTCACAGAAGCATTCACGGCCAAAAGTGTGTGTGTGTGTGTGTGTGTGTGAGAGAGAGAGAGAGAGAGAGAGAGAGAGAGAGAGAGATCCTTTAGACTTACATGAACCACTGAGGAAGGAAATCTTTGTAGTCTTGAGTATTTCTAATATGAGGATAATTAATGTGAGGCTAGCATTGGCGAGAACCTTTACTGTGTGGCATGTGAAATGAGTCTGCCTGAGAATCAAGCCAAAAAAGAAAAAGTTTTAAGAAAAGGAGAAAACAGATTCCAAACCTTCAACTCTTAAATTGAAGCAAATCTTGAGTGAGGGTTTAGTTTTGGGTTTTTAATTGTGCATGCTTAAGCAACAGCAGGGTTTCTGTCACTTGCAACTAAGAATCCTGAAACATGAATCCCTAGAGCCTGAGCATTAGAAGTGATCTTAATGATATAATTCCTCACCTAGTAAGTAATGACACGTATCTTTAAAATAAGTTACCATATTTGTCCCAGTGGCCTTCAACAAGTTCATGGAAAAATGGAGTTATTATGTAAAGATTCCATAAACTTTTTGAGGTCCCTTTATGTAAGTATAAATCTATAGCTTGTTTGCCATTGGTCACCTAGGCTCTGTCTGCTGGAGTCCTGCAGCGAAGAGATTTGTTGTCTGTTACACTTGACAGTCCATTTCACTACTGGCCAAGTACATTTGCCAAACAATCCATCTTTCCTATTATCAGGCAAGTGGCCTTCTTAAACCTTCCCTTCACTAATCTTATGTTCTCTGGAGCTTTGCAGAAAAATCAACTTACTTATTTAAAATAATTGAAGACAGTTATCTTGTCTCATTTCTTTCAAATATTCCTTTAACTTTATTCCAAAGTTAAAAATTGCTGTGCTCTGCATCCTGCCCATATTGTGGGTTGTGAATACGTTGGCTTCATGAATACCTAAAACATCTGTTGGGCTCTCGGTTACTGGTTGAGAAGAGGCCAGGGGCTGTTGTACAGCTCCATCCCCTTTTAGCTGTTTCTGCACACTGCTTCGTTCAAAAAATGTAACTGAGTACTCATTGGTTTTTAGCCTCCTTAAACCATTCCCGAATGCCCACATTAACCAGAGCATGAAAAAAAGCCCTCTGGATGAGGCTTGGTTTGCTTGAAGTTCATATATACTCTCTACGGTCATGTTCCAAAGCCTGTGCTTATCCTGGGGAAGCATGGAGTAGCTTCCGCATCTGGGAAGGTGAGAATCCACTGGAATTTCTACATCTTCTATGGTTTAAAGAGCTAAGAAGCCTGAATACATATTTGCCTTCCATTAAAATTCTAATAATAATGATGAAAAGGGAGAAATGATTTAATCTTTGGATTTAAGGGTTTTAAGTTCACATGCCTGTGAACATCAATATGCTTTACATAAAAATGAATTGTGCTTTTCAAAAAGTCACAAATGTATCCCCTATCATAAGAATTCCTTTGGGGCTAGTGACATAGCTCAGTAGGTTAATCCTCCACCTGTGGCGCCAGCATCCCATACAGGTGCCCGTTCTAGTCCCGGTTGCTCCTTTTCCAATCCAGCTCTCTGCTATGACCTGAGAAAGTAGTAGAAGATGGCCCAAATGCTTGGGCAATTCTACCCGCATGGAAGACCAGGAAGAAGCTCCTGGCTCCTGGCTTCAGATCGGCACAACTCTGGCCATTGCAGCCATTTGGGGAGTGAACCAGCGGAAGGAAGACCTTTCTGTCTCTGTTTCTATCTCTCCTTCTCACTGTCTGTGACTCTACCTGTCAAATAAATAAATAAAATCTTTATAAAAAGAATTCAATTCATTGGGAGATGCTAAAGAAAAACCTTAATGGCTATCTGTTTCCCTGAATTCTGCTCCCTTGAAGGAGCCAATGTGAACAGTCTGTTTTGTATTCTCCTGACCTGATCTCTATATTCACACATACTTTACATGGATCAATTTACTTTTGTGAGTACCTTTTTTGTAAGGATTTATTTTATTTATTTGGAAGAGCTACAGTGAGAGGTAGGTGGGTGCAGGGGCCCAAGGACTTGGGCCATCTTCTATTGCTTTCCCAGGCTACAGCAGAGAGCCGGATCAAAAAAGAAGCAGCCAGATCTTGAACCAGTGCCCATATGGGATGTTGGCGCTTTCAGGCCAGGGCTTTAACCCACTGCGCCACAGCACCGGCCATGAGTGTCTTTTTTTTAAAATTTTTATTTATTTATTTGGAAGGCAGAGGCAGAATGAGAGAAGTCTTCCATTTGCTGGTTCACTCCCCAGATGGCCTCAGTGGCTAGAACTGGGCTGATCCGAAGCCAGGAGCCAGGAGCTTCTTCCGGGTTTACCATGTGGGTGCAGGGGCCCAAGAACTTGGGTCATCCTCTACTGCTTTCCCAGGCCACAGCAGAGAGCTGGATCAGAAGAGGAGCAGTGGAGCTTTACCCACTCCATCACAGTGCCGGCCTCTCTAAGTGTCTTTTAAAACAATGAAGTACTCATGTATTCAACAAATTCTTAAGTAGTGTGTAACATGTGTCGGACTTTGTTTAGGACACGCGGGATATGGAACAAATGAGCCAAACAGGACTCTGGCTTTTCTGCTGTTTGTATCCTAACAGAGGTGTACATGTAGGAGTCACAGGCCTGCATCCCTGTAACGAAAGACAGGTCAGCGAGAGAAAAGCTTAACAAATGTATTTAATAAAAAGCTTACATGACACAGAAACCTTCAGGAGGAAGACCGCAAACCCAGGAAAAACTGTCTTTTTAGTTTTAGGTTCAGTGAACCCTAAGCAGGCGTATAGATGTGTGATTAGACGGAAGTGTATCATCTGTGTTAGTGGACTCCAAGAGGAAAGCAGGCAGAGCATCCCGCTCAGACTCTTCGTGTCCTGTCTGTGTAGCCTTCCCTCTACCCGGGCTATGGGGCAAGACTTCTGTGATGAAGGTTTTGTAACCTGTTAGCAGTCAGAAGGCCACAGAAGTTTTTATGACAAGCTCCTGCGCAGAAAGACAAGGGAAAGGTTTCAGTTATATACCTAATTTCTGTGACTTGACTTGCAGAAGATGAATTCTGGTGTCTGTGAATTGCTTTGAAACAGGAAATGTGGGTGGGAGACAGGAGGGCAGGAAAAGGTCAGAGAGACTTTGCTTCTGACGCTGCTTGGGAGGCCTTCCGATCTCTTCAATTTAAAATACTCGGCATGTTAAAGTCGTCTATTTTGGGGTAGTGTTTTCTATGTTCATAGAGTAATTGAGTAAAATATGTAGTATTTTATATATATATATATATATATATATATACGCACACACACACGTATGGAATATGGTAGGCACACATTAAGAAGGAAAGTAAAATAAGAAAGGAATAAGAAGTATATATGGTTACGTTTTATTTATTATTTATTTGAGAGGGAGAGAGAGAGAACACTTACATCTACTGGTTCACATTCTAAATGCCTGTGGCTGGGCCAAGACGAAACCATGAACCACGAACTCAGTCTAGTTCTCTCATGTGGGTGACATTAGCCTGAATACTTGAACCATCACCAGTTACCTCCCAGGGTCTGTATTAGTAGGAAACTGGCATTGGGAGCAGGTCACACAGACTTTGAGCCCAGGCACTCTGATCGAACCCACTGGTGTCTTAAGGGAGCTTCTACTATGCCAAACACCGTTTCTACGGGAGCACTACTTGAGTTAGGGTAGCCTGCGAGGATTTTCAGAAATGCATTTGAGTCAGAAACTCCATCCTTGTCTCCCACATGGATGGCAGGGACCCAAGCATTTGGGAGCTGTTCCACTGCCTTCCAAGGTTCAGTACCAGAGACCTGGATGGGAAGTGGGGCTTCCAGTACTCAAACAGGTACTCTGTTAGGGTATACAGCCTTGCGCCAGCCCTGGCTGTGCAGCCATTTGGGAAGTGAACCAGAGGATGGAAGATTCATTCATTCATTCATTCATTATCTCTCTCTCTTCACCACCACACTCCCTCTCTGTCACTTTGCCTTTCAAATAAATCAATGTCTTTAAAATAATGAAAAAAATATTTTAAAGGCAGAGAAACACAGAGAGCAGCATATAGACACAGAAAGAGAGAGAACTCTTATCCACTGGTTCATTCCCCAAATGCCTGTGACACCTGGTGCTGGGCCATGGCCAAAGCTGGGAGCCAGGAACACATTCCATGGTCTCCCACATGGGTGACAGTAAGTGGCACAATTACGTGAGCCATCACTTCTATCTCCTAGGGTGCGTATTAGCAGGAGAGCGAGTTTTGAGCTAGAGCGAAGCATTGAAAACAGGTGGGTCTTAATTGGTATCTTCACCACTAGACTAAATGCCCACTCTGCCAGTGAGAATTTTAATGTAAACAGCAAGTTATATTTGAGGACTGTGAAGAGTAAAGTAACAAACCCATGCGAGAGGAGTGTCCTTGCAAATTCAAGGTTAAGTTTCCCAATTCTCCTGGACTGAGTGACTGGGTAAGAACTGAGGAGGGGTAAACTTAAAGTCCCTGTGCCCCTTAAAGATCTTGTTAAGAGCTTTAGATTTTTAAAAGAGACTGAGTGGTGTTGATCGCAGGACTAGCGCAGCCCCAGGAACACAACCCAACAGGATCTCTCTGGCTGCTGTGCCACTTAGACTGGAGTTTGGTTAGGGGATGAGCAGAGGACCTTGTTAGAAGGACATTGCAAGAATCCAGGCAAAAAGCAATTGAGCAGGGAGGTGTGAGTGGATATGCTTTGAGGTGATGGGATTATGGATTTGTTTTCAAGATTGGGTCACAGTGTTTTTTTGAGGACCAGATGTGAAGTGTAAGACAAAATACAGAACCAAGGATGATACGAATGTTTAAGCCCCAAACCTGGAATAAACAGAAGTCTCTGCACAGCACTTCAATAAATTTAGATGAAGAAAACTGAAAAATAGCAAGATTTTTCAGGGGAAAGATCAGATAAAGCTTAAGCATCTTTAAGTCTGAGATGCCAATTGGATGTTAATAATTCTGTCATATCCTATAATATGAATATAACATACTTGATTTAGCCATTCCATCATTGGTGAAATTCACATCATTATCAGGTTTTGCAGGTGTAAACATCACTGTAATGTTTCTAAAATTGGATTTTTTACTGGTCAGTTCTCAGGTTAACCATCACCTGCTGTGCCTAGCAATCCTTTCTTGGTTGTTCATTCCAAAATGACAAGTTATCACATGTCCCATTTAGAGTCTATGTAGCATTCATTTCTGCCTGATATTTTCTTTACATATTTATTTTCTATCTCTCTCCCATATAAGGCAAGTATTATAAGAACATGGCCCTTGTCTGCCTTTTATGACTGACACAGCATAGGTACTCAATGAATAATGAAAGAATAAAAATTATCTACACAGGTTTGGACTCACAATACTTTCGTTATTCTCTGATGGATTTCCCAAAAGTAGTTTTGCTGTGCCAAATCATATTTTTAATCGTCCTGATATTGCCAGATTAAATTTCTTAAGAGATTACAGCAAACCATTCTCCATGCAACAATGTAAGGAAGCAATCATTTCCCTGTATCACTTGAAGCTCTAGATGAATTTATCCTTTAATGTTTTTACTTCAAAACCATTTTATAAACATTTCGATCTATCTACTTCTAACAGCTCCACATAACTGAAGTCATTCACATATCCTATCGTTAATGAACTCCTAAGTAAGGCAGCAGTTTGTTTAGATCTCTTTGAAATTATCTTAAAGACAGTATTTACTTTCAACTTCTAGAGTTGTTTGATGTTGTAAATATAAATAGTTTATCAAGGATAGATTTAACTCTTCAGTCATTTATCTTTAGTGCCTGCAAGCTTGAAACCATGAAGAGAGCAAGTTTTTTTTCTATTAAAACACCTGATGGTGTTTTTTTTTAGGTAGATTTATGAGATGAAATTGTGTAAATCCATATTTTAAAATGCATGTGTGTTGGGCCATTCTAGGAGAGGGATGTGAATAATGATATAATTAGTGTAATAAATACTGGGTCCCTGTTGAAAATCATTTATATCTGAATAAAATCTCTGAGGCTGTGTGGCCTCTTAGCTGAAATATTATTTATATTTCCTTTCAGGAGAGGTAAACACTGCTTCCTGCGCCCCTCCACAAGGTCTTTTCAACATCTTCGCATCAGTCATTGATGAGAGAGCTTTTCTTTAGTTCTTTGACTACTTTTGCCTTTGCTTGTATGGTTGGAATCTCTTGTTTACATCCAGCTGTGATGTTTTTCTTCTCACTCTAAGAAATAGGATGTTTTTAAAATAAGACCCTGAGGAGTCTGAGACTTGAAGTTCAGATGCCTCTTCTACTCTAAACCTATATACAGTTAAGCTCTGCATTCTCACTGTGGCCACTTGTGCAGCCCAGCTGTTTTGGCCTCAGGAATGTTTGCAGGCTAGGTGGGTGGGCTTGCAGCTCTCACATCACAGCACCCACACTTCTGCCATCCCAATAGGAAGACTGTGCGAAGTGGAAATCTCCTTGCCTACAAATCAGGTCAACAACAGCATTGGCTGAACTCTTTCTGAAGACCAGTCACTGTTTAAATCTCATCTCCCATCTGTCAGTTACAATTCCAAACCTAAAAACTTGAGCAAACTGCAAGGTTTGATGTGAACTTACCTGGTGGGAAGCCTGACCTGAACTGATTGGGGGTTGTGGATAGTCTTTATTTATGCCATTTAAAATGAATAGTTTTCCACTTCTTCACAGAGAGATTACTGAAGACACATAATCAAAACATAACATAAAGAGAGATTTCATGTGAAGACATAGAAAACCTAAACAGACCTATAACCAAGAAAGAAATTAAATCAGTAATAAAGGCCTTCCCAGCAAACAAAAGCCCAGGACCAGATGGATTCACTGCTGAATTCTACCAGACATTTAAAGAAGAACTAACTCTAGTTCCTCTCAAGTGATTCAAAACCATTGAAAGAGAGGGAATCCTCCCAAATTCTTTCTATGAATCCAGCATCACCTTAATTCCTAAACCTGAAAAAGATGCAGCATTGAAAGAGAATTACAGACCAATTTCCCTGATGAACATAGACACAAAAATCTTCAATAAAATTCTAGCCAATAGAATACAACAACACATCAGAAAGATCATCCACCCAGACCAAGTGTGATTTATCCCTGGTATGCAGGGATGGTTCAACGTTCGCAAATCAATCAATGTGATACACCACATTAACAGACTGCAGAAGAAAAGCCATATGATTATCTCAATAGATGCAGAGAAGGCATTTGATAAAATACAATACCCTTTCATGATGAAAACTCTAAGCAGATTGGGTATAGAAGGTACATTCCTCTACACAATCAAGGCAATTTATGAAAAACCCATGGCCAGCATCATATTAAATGGGGAAAAATTGGAAGCATTCCCACTGAGATCTGGTACCAGACAGGGATGCCCACTCTCACCATTTGTATTCAATATAGTACTAGAAGTTTTATCCAGAGCCATTAGGCAATAAAAATAAATCAAAGGGATACAAATTGGGAAGGAAGACGTCAAACTATCCCTGTTTGTAGATGATATGATTCTTTATTTAGAGGATCCAAAGAATTCCACTAAGATATTATTGGACTTATAAAAGAGTTTGGTAAAGTAGCAGGATATAAAGTCAGTATACAAAATTCAACAGCCTTTGTATACACAGACAATGCTGCAGCTGAGAATGAACTTCTAAGATCAATCCCATTCATAATAGCTACAAAAAAAATCCAATACCTTGGAATGAACTTAACCAAGGATGCCAAAGATCTCTACAATGAGAATTCCAAAACTTTGAAGAAAGAAATAGAAGAAGATACAAAAAAATGGAAAAAAATCTTCCATGTTCATGAATTGGAAGATATAAGAGAGAGACAGAGAGAGATCTTCCATCTGCTGGAATGATCGCAACAGCCGGTGTGGGGCCAGGCCAAAGCCAGGATCCTGGAGCTTCTTCTGGGTCTCCCCCATAGACAATAGGGGCCCACGCACTTGGGCTATCCTCTGCTGCTCTCCTAGACTTTTATAGCAGGGAGCTGAATTGGAAGTGGAGCAGTTGTGATAGGAACCGGCCCATAGGGAAGCCACAATTGTAGCCAGCGGCTTTACCTACTGTGCCACAATGCTGGCCCTAAGGTGATTCATCTTTTTGAGTCTTAGATTCCCAATGACAAAAAATGGACTAGATCTGTGGTTTCTTATATTTTAGTATATGTAAGAAACATCTCAGGAATTTAATAAAAAGCAATTTCCATGGCCCTGTCAATTCTGATTCTTTGTTTTGGGTAGGACCCTTGAATCTGCATTGTGTTAAGCTCCTAAGATTCTGTAGGATTTCCACATGGGACCATACTTGAAAAACTGAAAACATACTAGGGGGAAGTAAAAACATCAGAAATCTAATATTTTGCTGCTTTTGCTTTTCACCTGCTTAAACCCAACAAAATTGAAATTCTCTGCCATTTAATAGCATTTTCAGAACACAGCATGTTTGTTGTTTTGATTCATACTGCCATATATTCAATTTATGTAGCAAACCATGTGCTTTTGTGGAGGTCAGTGCAGCTCAGCAGGAGGGAACATGAGTCTGAATTCCAATACAACATGTTAGCCTATTTGGCCATGACGGTACATCCTTTTACTCCCCATGGAGATGTTAAAGATCTCTTGGTGCTTTCAAATAGTTGGGAAAGGAGAGGCTCTTCCAAACTTTTATATAAGGAAATGTTGACCTTCAAGACTCTAATTGTTCTTGATATCTAACTTAGTGCTTAATTAAAACACAGTGAGGTATGAGACCTCCCTTCTGGAAAAGTGAAGAGTCATAGTTATTTCTGCTTTTATTTAAGTCTCCCTTTTATCTGGAAGGAAGGTATGGGTTGAGATTGTCATAGAGTAATATCCCATTGCAGGGAGGAAGGATGCAGCAGGCACCAAACCTGAGTGAGTCATTATCCTTTTGAAACAACTGGAGCTTGGGAAATCATCAGGCAGAGAGGGGAAAAAAGAACTTAATCACTTTGCTCAGTTGTGTCAGATGAAGAAACAATGAAAAATTAAGAATGATGGCATTTCAATGAGTAATTGAATAGGAATAATCATTTTTTCCATTTAAAAACAAATATAAAATGATATCAATTTTCTTTCTTTATGTGCTTTTTTATTGCTTTTTAAAGTGCCTCTGCATTTGCAGGGGAAAATATTTGAGGAGGCCTTTTCTTGACAAAGTCATTAAAGGTTTTCAATGCAAGTGTTGAAAAAGGGCAGCATGTTTTCTTTCTTCTATTTTCAGAAGGCTTGTCAAAAAATCAAGGGCAACGGTAAAAGAAAATTGAAAATATGGAAATATAGGTGATTTATCTAGATCAATCCTGGTAACTTGGAAGATGTTTAGAAGAAGTAATTACTGTACCATGAAATCTATTTGAGTGTCTTACTCACTTAACTAGATAACTTCATGGAGCTTTAGTTCACCGAAGAATTGTCAGCCTTCCAGTTTAATCGGCTGGAATGACTCAGTATAGAGCTAATAATGATGACATCATTGAATCCTAATGTGGTGAAATGGGAAGAGGTCTTAGACATCATTGGTTCTAGATCTTTCCTTTTCACAGATTTGGAAGCTGAGGCAGAGAGAAGGACACATGAAAACAATACCTGTAGGGTAGATTCAGGAAGCAAATTCATTCCTTCCTGACTTGCCTCTGGCAATCCAGTGTCATTTTCCCATGATTTTAGAACTGAGATATAGCCTATATGGCCACAGTGGCCATCCTCTCCAGATTTCTCTGTTGAAAAGAGAAAGAAAGCTAGTTCACTCATACGAGAGTAACAAATACATATAAAAACTTTTTTAAAGAGCATTGAATGTGTATGTTTACTATCTTATGCAAATTATGCCATCTTTCTTTTTTAATATTTATTTATTTATTTGAAAGGCAGAAATACAGAGAGGGACACAGGGAGAAAGAGAGAGAGAGAGAGACAGACAGACAGACAAGAGGATCACTCTCCCAATGGCTGCAATGGCAGGTAAAGTTGTGGTTAAGAGTGTCACTGAAGCCAGCAGCTTCTTTCAGATCTCCCACATGAGTGCAGGGGCCAAGTACTTGGTCCATTTTCTGCTGGTTTCCCAGGCCATTAGCAGGGAGCTGGATCTGAAGTGGAACAGCCAGAACTCATGTGATGTACTGGCACTGCAGGCAGAGACTTAACCTTCTACACCACAGCGCCTGCCCCAGCTGATGCCATCTTTCACTTAACATTGTTCCATATGGATTTCTGTCATTAAATATTCTATGAGAAGAGTGATTTGGCAGGATTGAATGCAGTTTTATCACATGATAATAAAAGAATCTCCATTTAATGGATATTCATTTGTAAATTAGTATTTACTTTTTTATAAAGATTTATTTTATTTATTTGAAAGACAGAGTTACAGAGAGAGGTAGAGACAGAGGGAGAGAGAGGTCTTCTATCCTCTGGTTCACTCCCCAAATGACCACAATGGCTAGAGCTGAGCCGATCCAAAGCCAGGAGCCAGGTGACTCCTCTGAGTCTCCCACATGGGTGCAGGGGCCCAAAGACTTGGGCCATCCTCCGTTGCTGTGCCAGGTGCAGTAGCAGGGAGCTGGATCAAAAGTGGAGCAGCCAGAACTCAAACCAGAGCCCGTGTGGGATGCTGGTGCTGCAGGCCAGGCTTTAACTAACTGCACCACAGCACCGGCCCCAGTATTTAAAAACTTTGTAGTGAATTTAAATATTTAATTGATAGATAATAATTTTACATGTTTATAAGGTACAGTGTGGTATTTTGATACATGTATAGAATATATAATTATTAAATCAGAGTAATTAGCATATCCATCATCTCAAATATTTATCATTTCTTTGTGATGGTATCATTCAAAATATTCTCTTGTAGCTATTTTTTTTTTTTTTTTTTTTTTTTTGACAGGCAGAGTGGACAGTGAGAGAGAGAGACAGAGAGAGAAAGGTCTTCCTTTGCCGCTGGTTCACCCTCCAATGGCCGCCGCTGCAGCCGGCGCACCGCGCTGATCCTGGCAGGAGCCAGGAGCCAGGTGCTTTTCCTGGTCTCCCATGGGGTGCAGGGCCCAAGCACCTGGGCCATCCTCCACTGCACTCCCTGGCCATAGCAGAGGGCTGGCCTGGAAGAGGGGCAACCGGGACAGAATCCGGCGCCCCAACCGGGACTAGAACCCGGTGTGCCGGCGCCGCAAGGTGGAGGATTAGCCTATTGAGCCACGGCGCCGGCTCTTTTTTTTTTTTTTTTTTTTTATTTTTTTTTGACAGGCAGAGTGGACAGTGAGAGAGAGAGACAGAGAGAAAGGTCTTCCTTTTGCCGTTGGTTCACCCTCCAATGGCCGCCGCGGCCGGCACGCTGCGGCCGGCGCACCGCGCTGATCCGATGGCAGGAGCCAGGAGCCAGGTGCTTTTCCTGGTCTCCCATGGGGTGCAGGGCCCAAGCACCTGGGCCATCCTCCACTGCACTCCCTGGCCACAGCAGAGGGCTGGCCTGGAAGAGGGGCAACCGGGACAGAATCCGGCGCCCCGACCGGGACTAGAACCCGGTGTGCCGGCGCCGCTAGGCGGAGGATTAGCCTATTGAGCCGCGGCGCCGGCCCTCTTGTAGCTATTTTGAAATATATAAATTATGATTTACTATAGTAATCCTACTATGATATAAAAGACTAGAAGTTTTTTTCCTTTCTAACTATCATTTTCTACCTATTAAACAGTGTTTTCTAGTTCCTCTCTCCTGTCCTTTCCAACCTCTGATAGCAACCACTTCTATATCTATGAAATCAACATTTTTAGATTCCACATGAATGAGAACAGGCAGCATTTATCTTTCTGTGCCTGAATTATTTCATTCCACATACTGTCTTCTAGTTCTTTTTGTGTTGCCGCAAATAACAAGATTGCATTCTTTTTGTGACTGAATACTATTTCTCTCTCTCTCTCTCTCTCTCTATATATATATATATATACACACACACACACACACATATATATGGCATTTTCTTAATCCATTTATCTGTTGAAAAACACTGAAGCTGATTCTGTGTCTTGACCATTGTGAATAATAATGCAGTAAACATGAGGGCGTGGATATCTCTTGAACATACTGATATTCTGTCTTTGGATCTATGCCCAGCAGTGAGATACTGAATCAATTAATATTTCTGTCTTTTGAGGAAGTTCTGCATTGTTTTTTTAGTGGCCATAAGATTTGCAGCCCCCTAACAGTATATTTGTATGAGTTTCCCAATCTCTGTATCCTCACCAGCATTCATTATTTTTTTCTTTGTTTGATGTTAGTCATTTAAATGGAGGAAGATTGTATCTCCCATAGTTTTGATTTGAATTTCCATGATAATTAGTGATTTTGAACATTATTTTCATATAACTGTTGAACATTTGTGTTTTTGCCTTTGAGAAATGTCCATTCATATTGTGTCCTAAATACCTGGCAAAATCCACAGCAAAAGGCACAAAGCTGGAGGCATAGAGTACTTGCCGTTAAGACAGACCACAAAGCTGTAATAGCCAAAGCAGCATGAGCCTGACCTCAAAACAGACATATGAAGAAAGGGAATAGTACTGAGAACACAGAAATAAATTTACATTTTTATAGCCAAATGATTTTTTTGACAGAGATAAAAAAATATACATTAGGTAAACAGTAGTCTTTTTCATAAGTAGTGCTGGGAAAATTTGATATCCAGATGCAGAACAATGAAGCCAGATGCCTGTTTCACACTATGTACAAAAATCAACTAAAAAACTTATAAAAGAAAACACAAGAGACATATTTTGGGACACTGGTCTGGGCAAAGCATTTTGGATAAAGCCTTAGTATCACTGGCAGCAAAAGCCAAAATAGATAACTTGGATTATATCAAACTAAAAAGCTTCTGCACAGCAAAGGAAATAATCAACAGCATGAAGAGACAGCCTATTAAATGGAAGAAAATATTGGCAAACTATCCATGCAACAAGGGGTTAATATCCAAGCTATGTGTGGGGTCTTCAGAAAGTTTGTTGAAAAGGTGTATTATGAAAAAACTATGCATATGTTTAAAATATTTTAATTCCATTTTCTGTAACTGTTTGAAGTACCCTCATGTAAGGAACTCACATAACTCAACAGTAAGTTTTTCAATAGTGAGGGACTTTTGTTTACAAATATCTTTGAATATATTACTAGTTTTCTTTATATAACTTTCTAGACTCAGAAAATAAGTAAACCCATTTTTAGGCTTTTGACATATTCTGCCTTTGCAGTCTTCAAAGGAAGTAATAAATAATATCCCTCTTTCCCTGTCTGGATACAGAGCAAATTGACCATTAAAGGGTTAGACAATTGGAAGTCAAAACATCACAAGTGTCAAGACTAGAGTGGAGGATGCATCTTACCCTAAGTGCTCAGTGGGCTTCCCAACTGGACACCATGATTAGAGATATGGCATGTCAGAGGTGAAAGAGAACTCTGGCTTCCTGTGGACAGTGCATACCCAGGAGGAAAAAGGGGATCAGTTTAGGCAAACATGCTAATTTCTCTTTCTGTAAATTATCAATCAGATAAACCACTCAGTTTCCTCTTGGTGCAGGCAGTATATATGCAGAAAACATCTAAAGGAATCAGATGCTGTAATTCCCTCTACATAGAAGGATGCATCACAGAGGAAGAAGCATCTCCTTCGGCCACATATATACCAAATTGGTTTTTTATTCACCATCTCTTGACTCTAAGTGCTTGGTACTTGGCATCTCTCAAGGACCTTTCCCCATTCTTAATTAGATGAAGTTTACTTTGCATAGCTCCCTGTGAAGTATGACAGCATCCAGTCTTCTAACCTGGCTTTTGGCAAAATGGAGCCAGAGAGAGAGACAGTACCTGGAACTGTATTGATCATTTATTCTCTGAAACTAAGACAAGAACTGAGAAATTAATCTGGCTTGAAGACAGAGTATGTTATTCAAAGGAAACATTACTACTTGGCCTATCCAAATGGTAATGATAATAGTAGTAGTATGTGTTGAACATTTATTATGTCTCTGTCTCTATTCTAAGTCTTTTATGCATATTTCTCCTTAAATATTCTCTGAAACTCTAAGAGTCAGGCTCAAAGAGGTTGTTAGTAACATATCCAAGGACATTTAGCTACTTGGAAAAGATGAAATTCAAACTCAGACTTCAAGGCTTGGACTTTTAACTGTTACATTTTAGAATAAAATAGAGTAGCAAGCAATGCCATTGTTAAGTAGAGCATAATAATGGGAAATCTTGACAAAAGGGACAATTCATATGTTCAGGCAAATGATGAGTGGGTTAAGGTCAAAGACAAAATGGGAGAAATGCAGAAAAGATCAGGTCACAACCTTAAGAGGTGTCTGTGGTTAGCAAAAGCAGGATTTTCAGGAAAAGTGACTATAATGAAGGTTTTATATGAAGCAGAAGTTTTGTTTTTAAAATATGGGGCCAAGAAAGACAAATGTAGAATATTCCTATTTTATCCATATCCTCTTCTAATAAATCTAATCATAAAACAAGATTTATACTTTATGATTGGTAAGTCTGAAATGGGGTTATTAGCTTACTTATCTAAGGCAGAATATACAACTTCTCAATGATATTCTCTTAAATAGGTAATTGGTGAAGATATGTATCTTACTCGGGGTCCTCTTTCAAGCATACAGAGATGGGACCAAATGTGTTACGATTTTCTTAGGAAAAAGGCCTATGTAAAAGGAAATAGAGAATCAGTATGCCTGGGAGAGCTGTGATGTCATGAACCCTAAGTATAAGCATGAGAGAACTTGAGTAGAATCTCTCTAAATTGTCATGTGGTCTACAGATTGTTCAGCAAAGCAATGAGAAAGTTCCCATCAAATTTGTCCACATCTCCCAGGATGGAACTGTTTTAATATCCTCTATGAACCCAGTCTTTGCCTGGCAGCCTGTGAAAGGCATGGTTTCAGTGTGGATGGATTTCAAAATGCATCAGCTGCGACTCAGTGAGGAACTCAATCATTTTCCCTAGCAGGCGGTCAGCTAGACACATTTCCATGAAGACTACATGTATGGTTCGGATCATGCCTCAAAAGCAGAGAGGAGTATTGTTTCCATTTTGAAGGTGAGAAACTGAGACACACTGACAATATGATAGAGACTGAGTTTGCCTATTGTGTGAATCACCTCTGTCTCAGAAAATACTCAGAATAAAGTTCTTCTACGGCCGACGCCGCGGCTCACTAGGCTAATCCTCCGCCTTGCGGCGCCGGCACCCAGGGTTCTAGTCCCGGTTGGGGCACCAGATTCTGTCCCGGTTGCCCCTGTTCCAGGCCAGCTCTCCACTGTGGCCAGGGAGTGCAGTGGAGGATGGCCCAAGTACTTGGGCCCTGCACCCCATGGGAGACCAGGATAAGTACCTGGCTCTTGCCATCAGATCAGGGCGGTGCGCCGGCCACGGCGGCCATTGGAGGGTGAACCAATGGCAAAGGAAGACCTTTCTCTCTGTCTCTCTCTCTCACTGTCCACTCTGACTGTCAAAAAAAAAAAAAAAAAAAAGAATAAAGTTCTTCTAGAGAAGTCTCTCACACTGGAGTGCATATCAGAATGCCCTAGAGGGCATATACATGCATCCCCAAAGTTTCTGATTCTAGAGATTAGGAGTGAGGCTTGAGAATTTGTACTTTTAACTAATTCCCAGGTGATGCTGACACTGCTGGTTGGGTAGAGAAACATTGAGAACCACTGTATTTTTATTGTTATGCCTTCCTTAATGGTGTGTGTTTGTGGGTGTGTGTGTGTGTGTGTGTGTGTGTAGTTACAGTGTGGTGAGGTCTGGGATGGAGAGCAAAAGAATGTATCTTATTTATCATACAAATTTTCCTTCCTTACATACCCCAAACATTATGCATCAGTTATGAAAAGTACACAGTAAATATCTGTAAAATTAAGTTTCTTTTACTTTGGAAAAATTTGATGAGATAGTACAGTAGAAGCAAGCCTGTCTCCAAATGAAAAATATTGGAAGTAACTCATTTAATCTTTTCTGCTCCAACCACGTTGCTGAAACAGAAGTAAACGTGAGTAGGTAGCAGACTCAGTATAATTCTAGGTTGTAGATGTTTTAATTAATTTTTTATTCATTTTGATGCATGGAACAATAAGCAGAAAGAAAAATGGACTCACTCTAAGTTCTTATGTATGTGATCATGCTGAGTATTCACCTCTTCAATCAGGCTGCTGTATTTTTTGTTGTATGTAGTTAAATCATCAGCAGAAGAGCTTGGAAAGACCTAATCTTAGCTGCAGCTATTGCATGATGGGGAAATGAACTGAAAAGTTTATGGGGCTGGCAGTGTATTAAGATGCTGTCTGTGAAAATCTTATTCAGTACTGTAATCATATAATGTTGATATTATTGCTATTTGCATCTAACCAATTAAAAGAATCAGAGAGGTTAAATAACATAGTTGACATATGTGACTGATAAGAGGTAGAACCAAGACTTGAACCTTGATCTGTTTGACTGACCATACCATCTTTACTCTTGAAGACAAAATATGTTGCATCTGAGTACATCTCAGTGGATCCCATGGGACAGGCTTTCTGAACCCACCCACCCAGAGCATACAGCAAAGAGATTGCTGAACAGGGGAGAAGGCATGTGATGTTCCTGATGTCATGCAGTGAATTAGTAACAGAATCAGAACGAGGATAAAGGTCTCCCTGTTCTCTCTGTCAATGTCAATGGTTTTTCTAGTTACCATGTACTTTTATTTAAGCATCATTACCACACTGTCTCTCTCTGTTCCTCTCCATGACAACTGAGTGTTTTCTAGTCATCTCTCTCATGACTCAATACTGACATGATTTGCACCCTATCTATACTTATCTAGCCTACAAGTTCGCTTACATTTCCCCCTGTCCCTGTCAGCCCGGTGAGCCTTACTTATGTGCTCCAATTATTTTCTTTGCATTTTATCTCTAAGCTATTTTACTTGGACATTAACCCTGATTCAGCAGAAATTTTAGAACAAAGGATAACAGTTACACCTCGCCTGTCTCATTGCTAAGGGAATGATCCTGTGGAAGTCTATAGAATATTATTTTCTCATGCTTCTTATTGCAAATAAGTACAAAGGAACCTCCACACTAAACTTAACAGAACCTTTATCATATGGCCAAATAAATGACAACTTGACTCAGGCAATGATTATAAACAGAACACTCATTAATCTTATTCAGACCTGGAGAAGACCTGGGGAAGTTTACTTCAGTGGCTTTATAATCACATTTCCCAAGGTACAACAACTACACACATTGAAAGAATTGATTTGTTATCGCTTCCCAGAAACATTGCGTTGTCTCTGTGGGAGTAGGGTGCCACCCCCCCATTTTTGGTTAACAGAGAAGGTAGTGCATTGATTATGATATTTATAACCAATAGTAGCTAGAATGTTCTGGCAGGTCAGTAGAAAATAATGTATTCTGAGGGTAAAGACTGCATGACTACCTCATTTCTCACCAAAGTCATATGAAAATAAAATGCCTTCCATATCCTTGCAAACTCTTTCAGTGAGTATAAATTATGCGAAGCGACACTGATACTTCCTTGTTCGTACTTAATGGGAATCATGCTTCCTGCTTTGTAGGCATAGAATGTCCATTGGTTGAGGTTGCTAAACATATCGCTGAACTTCTGCTGAGCACTAATCAAAGCTGGCACAGATAATAGTAAAAGGGATCCTACTAACCATCATACTTGTTTTGTAGTATAAATGGAGACAGGGAAGCAGATGTTTGGACCTGACATGTAAACCAAGTAAAATATGTTACCTGATCAGTCTCAAATAGGGCAAGAGACCTCCTCATAAAGGTGGAAAAACAAGCAGAGTTTTCATCAGGAATGTGAGTTCTTAAACTCTGTTTGGGAAAGTGATTGATGTCTCCTGCCCACCCAACCCTCAAAGCCGCAAAAATGGATAAAGAAGGACATATTTTTTGCATCTTATTGAACACTATGGTATCATAAAAAGGACCACATTTCAATATTTAAACTAAAATATGTCTATCTAAGCACTTAACTAAAATTATGTCTATTAATGAATCAATGAAAAATAGGCAAGTCAGTAAGAAATGTTATACTTTACCTTGTTCTAGGCATTTTTTGTGGATTGTCTTAAAAGAAATAGCAGGCCTTTTTTAGTTCTATTCTATTAAACTTTTGCCACCTTTTACTTTATCTATTAGTTATTCAGAAAAATATAATTAGCAATTTGGTTGAAAGCTTTTACAGTAATTGGTCAAAATAAATATTTTTACTAAAATAGTATAGACTATTACCTCCCTGTTTAGTTCTAATTTCAATTATCCTTAATTTTGTTTCTAACTTCAATGGTAATTTCTTTTTATAAGTTTGTCCTCTTTCTTCTTAAAGGGAAAACTTCTTGAATCTTAAACAGGAATGAGTTAGGGATGGATTCTTCTTTAGTCTTTGTTATTTCATATTTTCTGTGTTTATCTACTTGCACACATTAACTATTCAATCTAAAAAACACACAATAAAAATTAAAATTAAGCAATAATATTGTAAAGACCATGTTCCTATGTATTTGACTTGATTATAAACTTATATAATGAAGCCTATTTAAATAAATAATGATTAAACTTGAGGAAATATTTTTCTGTAATTTTTTATTATTGATATTCTTTGAACACTTATTGGGACAAGCACAGCCGTAACTGTTGCCATAACAAAGATCATGAAGCATGTGCCCTGATGGCGGCTTGGTTTCCAGTGCAGAATGCTCATATACCAAAAGGAGGGAGGAAGGGTAACTTGGGTTTGGCAGCTCTGAGGATACACGTTCAGTATCAATATTTCAGCAAACACTTGGCTGTGTGTCTTTGGCTGTCACTTGTCTTCCTCCTGCTGCTGAATGTCAGGTGGGGATAGCCTGTTCTTAAGAAGAAGAGAAAAAGAGAAGCAATCCTTTTGCAATTTCTTTGTTGTCATTTCAGGTGCTCTCAGGGCAGTGAGCCTCAGGGGTTCAATTCATCCAGGCAGACTGTTGACATTTAGGGGCCCAGCACCCCATCCCATGTCTGCTCTTGGAGATTTATTAATTGTTCAGAGAATGGCAGAATTGCTCTTGTATATTTCATAGACAGGAATCAAATCAGTTAGGTCCAGTCCACCCATGTGCTTCGTCAGCTCATTCTTTGTGGATTAGTTTGACTTTATAGGCAGATTGAGGTGTGTGTGTGTGTGTGTGTGTGTGTGTGGTGTGTGAGTTTAAGCATGTAAATAGACCTGGGATTCAGATCTATCATAATAATGCAATGGCAGAACAAAACTTTCTGAAGAATTTGAGGCTGATGAAATATAAGAAGGGTTACGTTTTAACTTCTAGCTATTACTACACTTGTATAACACATCTCTATTTACAAAGTGCTTTTGCATTGCAATCTCCAGTTTGATCCTAAAAAGATTTAATTACTAAGACAGGAATTATTATCCCTATTTTTTTTTAATTTTTCATGTGATGCAAATAAATAAAAGGTTTCCTGAGGTTACATCATTTGCCTAAGGTCACATATTAATTCAATGGCACAGTCAGTTCTCTAACACAGAAATATTATCTGTAAACAGAGTGTTCTCTCCCTATTCCCCAATTTGCTGACCAGTAACTGTATAATAACTAGTATGTTTGCCTCTCTGTTAACTTTACATTCTGAATGTACCAAAATTGCTATAGGTTCTGTTTTATCTTTTAAATGCTTAGGGCATTTTTTTCTGATGTAAACTGAAAATCTTCTCATACAGTTGTAATAATACTGCTAACATTCAGGTTGTCATGCCACAGGATCTCCCTTAAATTATATAAAATTGCATTACTCTTCAGGGTGGATAGGCAAGATAGAGTCCTTGTGATAACTGCTTTAGTGTCCATAGAAGTTCATTTCATACAAATACAAAGGACCTTATCCACCCTTCAAATTTCCTTTGATTTTGAAGAATTTCTCCAGATCTTTTTTTGGTAGCATTCTTTATTTTTCTTGAGCCTGAATTTATCCGTGGACATATTTCCCTTCTTTCCTTTCTCCATGTCTTACAGCCTGTAAATCCTATCTCCTTCTTAGAGGAATCCAGTACTTAAACTTACAAAGAATTGCATATCCCTATTCATTTAGTAATCAAACTTGACAGGAAATCTGAGGCTCACAAGTTAGATAAGTTACCCCAAGATTGCCTATAATTCTTGAACAGTAAGGATATTGGAACTTGGTCATTATGAAGGCCCATTGAGAAGTCTCCCATATTACTGTTAGCCTCTGGAGCAAGCTAATTAACCATATTTCTTTGATATGCCTCTTTTTGAAAATTTGTTTTCAAGAAATTCCATCTATACTGTTTCACAGTTTGGATTATATTTTTCTATACTTGTTTTATATATTCAAATATATATCTGTCTGTATTTTCAAGTACAGCTACAATTGGAAAATATATCTAAATATTAAGAATAGTTATCTCTCAATAAAAAGTATGTTGACTTAGAAAATAAAAAAAATACTCAAAAAAAAGGAAAAAAAATAAAAAAAAATAAAATAAAAAAAATAAAATGTGCTTTTATTTGTTTGAAAAAGAGACACACATATAAACATACACACACACGCACACACACACAGAGTGAGAACTTCGATCTGTTGATTCACTCTCCAATTGCATACAATAACATGGGCTGGGCCAGTCTAAAGCCAGAAGTCTAAAACTCAATCTGGCTGTCCCATGTGGGTAACGTGGACCTAAACAGTTGAAATATAACCTGCTGTTTCCCAGTGTGTGCATCTGTAGGAAGCTGGATTAGAAGAGGTAGGACTTGAACTCAGGCACCACCATATGGAATGTGGATATCATAACTGGCATCTTTTGTGCCAAACATTTGTCCCATGGTATACTTCTCTTTATTTCAGGAAAATGGAGGCTTTTTTAAAAGATTTTTTTATTTATTTAGCTTTATTTATATAAAGAGAACACATTTCCTATATTTCATAGGTACATTTCTAAGATGATAAGCATACTTCCTTCCTTCCCTCTCTCCATCCCTCAATCTCATTCCTTGCTTTCTTTTTTTCTTTAATTTATGCAAAAACATAATTTCTTTTTTTAAGATTTATTTATTTGAAAGTCAGAGATACAGAGATAGAGGAAGAGGGGGAAAGAGAGATCTTTTATCTGCTGGTTCAATCCCCAGATGGCCACAACAGCTAGGGCTGGGCCATGCTGAAGATATAGAAGCCTGGAGCTTTAACTGGGTCTTCCACGTGGATGCAGGAACCCAAGCACTTGGGCCATCTTCAGCTGCTTTTCCAGGTACATTAGCAGGGAGCTGGAATGGAAGTGGAGCAGCCTGAATTTGAACTAGCTCCCATATGAGATGTGGGTGTCACAAGCAGTGGCTTAATCCACTACACCACAATGCCAGCCCAGGTAGACTTCTTATATGTCATCTAAGAAGACATTATCTTCACATGATTTTAGATTGTCACATTTTCCTAAACAGATGCTGCAGTGATGGGCTTATAGGTAGAATTCCACCACTGAATAAATATTCCATTTATTTCATTATCTATAGCTGATGTCTTGTGGGATAACATTAAATCTGTTTAATCACTAGCCCATTGTCATAAGCTAAAATTTCTTCTGTTTAGTAGAATAGGAGGGAGAAGTGAGAAGAGGATAGATTGTAGAGTGAAGGTGTTTATTAATGGTCACAATAATTGCTACTTGTTCTAGGTATTGTTATACAGCTTTACTCTTTATTATCTATTCTTCAAAACAAAACAGCTGTATGAGGCATAATGTAATCAGAATGGAATTTACTTATACAGATTGAGTCATTTTTTTCATGGCTATAGGTTGAAACATTTTTGTTTGTTTTGATACAGCTTAGATGATGCCTTTTCTACTCTATTCTTCTGCCTCAGGCAAGATATTTCCAAGGAATCCAGATAAACCAGGTTGATTTATTTAAATGTAAAAGTAACCATAGAGCTTGCTGTTATTTCTACAGAGAAGACACATTTGTCTTATTTCTCTGTGTAGGTCCATTCGTGTTCTACACCCTCACCCTGGGACCTTCACATTACTCATTGACATTCCTTTTCAATTGTATTGATCTCAGACCTGAAGAATTTGAGTCTACTCTGCGATTTTATATATATATATAAATATATTTATATTATATATTATTATAATATATTATATATATAAAATAGTCCTTCTTAGTCACTGAAACATTGAGCAGTTAGTGTTCTGGGAGCAGCGTAGCCCACACCTTCCTCCGGGACAGGCCTCCCTCAAGGAGGGAAGTCAGCATTGAGTCTTTGGCTTTCCCAGGATCTCTCGCTGTTCTCTTCATAAGCCCTTCACTTTTACTGGGAGGCCAAGGGTGTATGTTGCTGTACAGTGTTGTGCAGTATTGCCCTTTTCTGCATGTTCAAAGAAAGATGAGATCAGAAATGACTACCAGGCATTGCTTAGCATGTTAGGGAAGGGAGAGATTTGAGGTTAGATTTCCGTTAGGGGCGTTTTTTGCACCTTTAAAATCTTATCCCACAGAAGGCAGTGTGATGATAGAAAGAGCCTGGTACTGGGAATCAGGGGTAGCTGTTGGGAGCTGAGCTCCTACACTCACAGATTCTTTTTGTTTTGTTTTTTCAAATATTTATTTACTTAAAAGGCAAAGTTACAGAGAGAGGGAGAGAAAGATCTTCCATCTGCTGGTTCACTCCTCAAATGATTGCAACAGCCAGGGCTGGGCAACACTGAAGCCACGAACCAGGAACTTTTTCCAGGTCTCTCACTTGGGTGTGGGGCACAAGGACTTGGGCCATCCTCCACGACTTTCCCAGGTGCATTAGCAGAGTGCTGGTTTGGAAGTAGAGCAGCCAGGAGCGGAACTGGAGCCCATTTGGAATGGCAACATTGCAGGCAGCAGCTTAACCCACAATGCCAAAATGCCAGCCCCAGTCTTGGAAGTTTCTCTGTGGCCGTTAATAGCCATGTTGACTTGTGTCATGCTTCAACAACAATTCGGTGTGCCCATGCTTCAAAACAGACCAGTAATCAATCCATCCCTGTAGAAGACAGTTTCACTCTTGTTGGAGTGCCCACATGAGATCCTTCCAAAGCTGTTAACCTTTTAAAGTAAGTGGACAAATTTGACACACAGAAGGATCATCGACAGTACTTCCACCAGGGACCAGTTTTCTCTGATTGTTAAATGAAGAGTGACAGCTGACGAGTACATGGTTTCTTTAGGGGGGTGATCAAGTGTTCTAATACTAATTGTGGTGATGACTGGAAAACTGTGACTATACTAAAGAATGTTTAATTATATTACTTAAAAGGAGTGAATTATATGGCATGGGGATTATATCTCCGTAAAGCTGGGTTGGTTTCTTTCTTTTAAAGAAAAAGTGCTTAGTCATCATAACCTTGTTTTCTCCAGTGTCTTGGCCCATTCTCTTACCTGCTTTTATCACGAGAAATGGGTGCCTTGTCTGTTCCTCACAAGATATTTAGGGTAAAGGTCACAGTGGGCTTACTATTTGTGTAGCTCACAGGCTAGGAATCTGTAATTTCCTCTTTGATTTGACATTAGCCTCCCTATTCTCAGGAAAAATTAAGTACAATTTGATAAGAAATAAGGAGGAAGTTATATCTCAAATAGCAACCTCTAACTTCAGTCCTTAGAAGTAAGCTTAGCAATCTAGCCTCTTGAGATTTTTTTGTAAATACTAATCTCACTTAGAATGACTACTGAAATACTTACCATTTGAACAAGTTCATGCCATCTGATCTATATATATTAATGCAAATGATTATAATAGTATTGAAACATTTGAAAGTGAAGAGGGTGAGGTAGCGACTGAAAGTGGAGGAATATGGAGCAAAATATAGGAGCAGCAATTATAGCCTTTGCTAAATATGTAATCTATAAATACTACACAGTAGTAAACAAACAACAACAAAATGAAATCCTGTCATTTGCAACAAAACATATGCAACTGGAAACCGTTATACCTAGTGAAATAAGCCAGTCACAAAAAGACAAACACCATATGGTCTCTATGATCTCTGGTAACTAACAGAGTACTTAAAATGTAGTGTATAGGAGCAGAGCTGACACTTTGAGATAGGATGATTTTGAACAGCCCTTGCCTTAAACTGTTAGAAAGCAGTGTTTTTCTTGTTTGTTTTGTTCTTTACTTCTTTTTTTCTTTATAGTTATTGGTGAACTCTCTACTTAATGTTGGGTTAATCTTATGAGTATACATATTAACTGAAAATTGAATTTTTGTAAAAAATAAGAATGGGAAAGGAAGAGGGAGGAGGAAGAAGGCGGGAGTATGGGTGTCAGGGAGGTGGTGGGGGGAAGCATCATGTTCCCAAATCTGTATATATTAAATGCAGGAATTTGTATTCCTTAACCAAAACAAATAAATAAAAAAATTTAGAATTGCCTCAAATGTTGAAGAGAGTTGAAAAATCAGAAGTCATGACTTTGTTTCTTTCACAAAGTAGATGAAAGTTGAAACTGATAAAAGAAAACTATCCATATAAAAAGAAAAGGAAAAGCTATTCAGCTGGAGTTACCAGAAAGCAGTCACTCTTTGGGTGAGTGTGCTTAGGAAAATCTGTTTGGTTACAAAAGGAAAAGGAGGAAGAAAAAAATGTTTAAAAAATGAGGTGACATGGCATCCACACAATTTTTATTCTCTCTGTATATTAACTACCACTACCACAAATAAGAGTAAACATGTGACATTTATCTTTTTGTTTCTGGCTTCTTTCACTTAGCATAATGTTCTCCAGTTGCATCCATTTTGTTGTAGATGTCAAGATTTCATTCTTTTCTGTGGATGACATATCATTCAGTATATAGTTATAAATAGTGCTTCCATGAATCATACCATAGAAATGACAGTATACTCTCACTGCACATGTTAAAAACATAAAAATGGAGGGGTGAATAATGAGGATCCTGGGGTACGAGTAATGCTCTGTTCTTAATTTGGGTGTTGGTTATGAATGTGATCATCTGATATCAGAAAAACCCACCAGAACCTCATTTATCTGTACACTCAGGGACATTTCTTGGTACGTATACTGCATTTCAATAAAATATTAAAAATCACTTGGAAAAAGTAGAATATAGAACAGCTGACTCTCAAAGTAAATCTGATAGAATATAAATATAAAATTACTAAGCATAAATATATTAATAAAAAGTATCCAAACCAAAGAGGATGATCGTAGCACAGTCAAGGTCAAATCCCTTGGAGACCAATGATGTTCCTTTTATCCATGATGCCAGTAGCCCTTAAGCTCCCTCTTTCTTCTTCCTCAGCAACTTGAGGGACTCAACACAAGATGAGCTTCAGAGAATGGTGGTAAGGGAGATCTGTGGCAGACTTTATACACTTCACAGAAGAAAGACTCTTTGGGGGAACAACCCTTACAAATACACTTGTAAAGCTCCTGGAGAAGTCGCTGTGTTTTTGCAACATCCTTCTAGCTGGCCAGAGTTGTTTTCTAGGAGTGAGCATGTGCCCAAAATAAATAAAGAGGCAAGTTCCCCTTAGGATTTCTGGCATCTAATACTTGTTTTTCAACAAGTGATTAAGCCATGTTCATTATAGACCACAATGTTATTTTAGCACCCAGGGACCCAAAGCGTACTCAGAATAGAATATTTTTAGCTGGTATTTCTAACAAAAGTTTGTGTTATTTTCCCCATAGAAAGTTAATGCATACCTCATGGACTTAAAAACAGCAAAAACCACAAAGTAACTCTAAGGCTACTGAGGAATTAGCATTACTTGAATTGATTTATAATAGTCCAAACCACACACAATAAACCAGTAATTGAATCTAAACATCCATTTTCATTTTATCTCCGAGCTAATTAGATGGTGCTGCCTTAAATTTTTTAATGTCATGATCAAATGCTTAAACAGGTGTTAAGATAATAACAGGACGTTAAACATCAGGGGTAAGGAAACCTCTGTCCTGCTCTGCTATTTATGGAATGGGAAAATGTGTGCTATTCCTGATGATATTTAATGGTCCAAATCGGAGATATTGATAGGCATTTTTTTTCATAGAAGGACCTATTGAAAGTAGAGAAAAATCTTAAGATTCTGTTCATCTTTCAATTCTGCCCAATATTAATTATGTGAATCAAACCAAAACACTACCCTCTCTGGGCCTTGATTTCCTCTTATGTAGCATGATGACGTTAAATTTGATAAGCTTTAAGTCTTGAATCTGAACTGTGACATGAAACACTTAGACCAGAGCATTAAGCAGCACAGACTCAAAAAGTCAGTGCTGCTGTATGTGTACACGACTTTATAAAAAGAATTCAAAACATGGGTTCAGATGAACTAGTTTGTAAATATCAGGTCTGCCACCTTTTAGTTTGTGATCTATTTACTAAGTCACTTAGAAACTAAAGCTATCTCTCAACGTTAAAAAGGGGTATAGTTTGGTATGATATCTGCTCTCTCTTGTGAGGTTCTTGTGCAGTACAAATGAAACAGCACATGGAAACATGCTTAATGTTTAATGTGTTTTTCATGGCAGTAAAATTGGTAGATAATAATTAGTAGTAGCAGGCAAGTAATTGTGATGCCTGCTGGTGTTTGTTGAGCACTTACTTATTGTATCTCACTTCCTGCCTTGAGCATTGTACATAGCATCCTCATCAGAGACCTTTGAGAAAAGTACCTTACTCACCACACCCTCCACCGCCATTTCATACTTACAGTAACTGGTTCACAAAGTTCAAGCTTCTTGCTCAGTGACACAGTTAATAATAAATGATGGCACTCAGATTCAGACCTGTGGCAATCTGACTCAGGAGCAGGAGCTGTTATTCACTGTATTATACTGATTTATTCCTGCAGGATAAGATAGATTTCAGATTTATATGTGAAGATTTCTACTTCTAGCAGTATTCTTGTTTGAAACCAAGACTTCCATTGAGATTACAGAAAAGTTATATCACAAAAATCTGTTTAAAGGTCATAGAGAGCTATAAGCACAATGAGAAATCAAGGAGTTATGATCATAGATCGAAGAGAAACTCAGAAATGTGAAGATGGTATTCAGTACCATTTTCTATTTGAGTCACTGGTTGATTGAAAAAACTATGCAAGACTACAAAGTTAAGCAGAATTTTTGATAATTTCGTGGAGCTGGGGAGCAGAAATTGTAGTTCGAAGCACATAAACAGTAGGACAAAGCAACACTAGCGACACACAAAACTTCTTTGTGTTGTGTTTTCTCTTAGAAAATCTTACCATAATTCAGTGATTCCAGTGACTTTATTAAGGTAATGTAATTTTGTTTGATGTTATAAGTATGTAAATTATCCCCGATTTTGATGTCAGTTTTTCAATAAAGTTTTGATTATTGGCAAAAATACTTGGTAAATACTCGAGGTATAAAGTTGTAACCTCAACATAATAGTAAAAATGAATTGGAATAGATCAACCCTCAAAATAGTCTGAAGTTTTCCCTTAATCATTTCAGTATCTGATTGTATAATGGTGATGTGGACCTATTCAAGCTGTCTGCTAGGGATAAAAGCAGATCTTTGCAGGCAGATACCATCAGCCAGGGCCTCAAAGATTCTCTGTGATTTTTCACATACAGTGAAAACTTTCAAATCTAATAAAAAACTACCAGATATCAATAATTGACATATAATTATGGGAAAATTTTAAAAATTCATGAGAATTATGAATTCAAAGTCATGAGAGCTAATTTGCTTAAACATTAAAAGATGGGAATTTCCATAGAAAATGAATAGATATAAAAATTATAGTACTAAAAACTACAATACATACTTCAAAAGATCCCAAACCTTTCTCTTATATGTTGTTGTATTACTATGTTTATGAAGTGGTAATATTGTTGTGAAGATGGGATTAGGTGCTATATGGGAAGGCTTTCAATCTGGAAAGTTTTAATAAATATTAGTTATTATAATGGTGAAATTGATGATGACAATGGTTGCAAGTATTTTCCAGCGAAGTTGAAGATAAGTGTAAGTATAAGATAAGTATAAGATAGGTAAAAGGAAGTAATTCTTCTCCATGGCAAAATGTGTAAAGCATGCTAGACAAGGAGACACTAGAGGT
The DNA here is from genome assembly GCF_964237555.1 of Oryctolagus cuniculus. Classification (NCBI taxonomy): domain Eukaryota; kingdom Metazoa; phylum Chordata; class Mammalia; order Lagomorpha; family Leporidae; genus Oryctolagus; species Oryctolagus cuniculus. The sequence continues at coordinate 40,258,080 of NC_091437.1, read as the reverse complement.
TGAAACTATAAGATTTTTGGAAAGCAGAAATTAATTCATGACTGGCTGCTAGGTCTACCAGGTAATCTAGGGGAAGAGAACACTCTAACTTGAGATCCTAGAAATCACTAATCTAGAACATCTTCAAAGTTGAGTAGCCCTATGTTCTGGAATAAAAACTCATTCTCCTACAAACTACAAGCAAATCAGACAGTTTGCTACTTGAGGTAATTCAGACTATCGTACAGTAGTCCTGTGTTAGAGACTTTTCTCTCTGGTTCTAGCATCTTTCAGGACAAACTGTAGTATAAAAGGAAGATTCAAGATCACAAACTTTGCTACACATTTGCTTGAATTTCCACATTAATTTGTAGTCCAGGCACATTGTCTACAAACAAGTTTCATAGTATTTGGAAAGCAAAAGGGCATCCTCACTTAAACTTTAAAAAGGTCAGAAAAACCTGGATTGGATAGGTGATGGCTGGTAAAGGTGATGGAAGAGGAATGTGCTCTACAGGTTCCCCTTCAAGGAGGACTTGTGATGGTCTGAACTATCAGAAATGCTCTCCGCAAACAGTCTTCCACTGTCAGAATCCTTAGGGATTGTGTTAGTTGGAGCAGTGGCCTCATTGAAGGTCATACGCTTCCCTGGTGGCCCAATTCAGTAGCTGGAGGATTTGGGCCTAGTTTGGGATAATGGGGCACAAATCTGTTGTGCCCAAGATGGCCTGTAAGGTTGAGCAGGAATCACTATTAGGTATATTTCACAGCTCAGCTTCTCTGCCTAATCCTGTTGCCTTCTTTTCTCTTATGTGTTTTTTTTCAATTCCAAGAGTTTTCTCCAATAAATATTCTGCATGTTAAAAACTCTTACAGAGTCTGCATCCCAAAAGCTGAATCCATGACAGATTTCCACATAGGGTGTTAGGAAAAATAATGGGCTTGAGGACTGAAATGTCTGAGACCTAGGTCTGTGCCACGTACTAATGTGACCTTGGGTGACTCATCCTGTATCCCTCAATAATAAGCCTTTGTATATGTGCAAGCATGAAACAGATACAGCTATCTGCCCTGTAGTGTTTTATAAGAAATGGAAGAAAGAATGGCGACAAAAGTGCTATAATAAAGGATGTTCTAAATCCCAAAGAATAATGATGGTGATAATTACTTAACCTTCAATGTTTATTTTTTTAACTTTTGAGCAAACTTATGGCAAATTACTGCTCCTGTATTCATACATACACACAAGTGCTAACACTTTGTTCTCTTGAATACTCTGGAACAACATTTGGAAGGAACTGTTAGATAATCACCAAGCTTAGAAAACACAGGAATATGTGTTTTTCTCAAAATGAATAGGCATAAATATAACTTGCAAAAAAAATAGATGGCTGGGCCCTTTGTTGTAATTATCCATATTTGTATTCATGAAGCATAACTTCGTATTCTTTCATCTCAAAATTGAGATTTCTGTGTGGAGAAAGGAATGTGGAGAGCTACTGTATGATATTTAGTTTGAATTGCGTGATGATTTCATTTTCTTCCAGAGAGAAATTTCAATGTTTTATATTTTGAAAATGCCACAAAAAACAAAACCACATAAAATTTGAACAATTTGGTAAACATTCACCTTACAGCTCTCTAAAGGAATCATGAAATCACACATTCGAATTCTCAGGCCAAAAATTAGACATTCACATCTGGTTTTATGGAGCCCGTAGTTAAGTCTATGTGTGATAAATGGAAAGGATGTCTATCAGTTAACCATGTGTCCAAACCCAGATGTTCATTGTTATTTACTCATTAACTCACAATAACTTCATGCACAGTATAGGAAGTGCATGGCTTCTTGAAAGTAGTTTTTGCTTCCTGAGAGCTCACCATTGTGTCGTCAGAGTTTGTCACAGTAGTTGTCATGTCAGTGCTTTGAAGTATTTGTTGAATTAATGCATAAAAAATGAAAGAAAGCATTGTTTCGGGTTCTTTAGCTGACCGCCAGAACGAATCAAGCATATTGGAAGATTTGATGTCCTTTTATCCTTCCAATGCCTCCACCAAATGTCCCCTCCTCTGCTGAGGTCATACATAGTTTTGGTTGTCAGAGTTTTCACTCTGTATCTTTTATGGAGGCATGTTCATTGAACTCAGTTTTCTTCTTTCTTTTCATGAAATGGAAACATTACAGCCAGAAAAATACCCTACACAGGAGTGGGAAATATCGTGAATTTATATAAGGTAGATGCACTCATGAAACCTGTGCCTAGACCGGGATGTAGAATATTACCAAAAGCTCATAAACATCCTTCAAGCTCAGTCTCAGGCACTGTTTCCTATATTTCACAGTGATTTGTTTTCACAATATTTTAGTTTTTACCTGTTTTTGAACTTCATATTAACCAAACTACACAGTATACTCTTCCGTGTCTGACTTCTTTTACTCAAGATTATGCGTGTGAGATTCATCTATGTTGTTGGGCATAATAATAATTCCTTCATTTTTCATTTCTGGATACTATACATTATATTAATTGTTGAGGTTGATTCGTCCTGAGAGGAGGAGCGTGGTGGGGGCAAGAGGCGCAGAGTCACTACACAGTCTCCAGGAGCCGGATGAAAGCCGGCTAGAGGCAAGCAGCCTGCAGACTCGTTTATTTCAGTTGCTACAGCAGCTTATATAGCCAAGGCAGCCAATCTGGTCAAGGGGCAGTCTATGCCTTAACCAGTCACGGCCTGTTGTCAGTGGCCATCCTGGCATAGCATTCTCATTCCACCACATTTCCCCCTTTTTGTTTACTTTTGAGCAACGGGAGGCATGATTCTTGGCTATACCATTGTTGACCCCGTTTCCATGTGGTCTCCTTATATGGCTGTGCCTGTCTTAGGTTGTCCCCCAGGGGATCTTACCCATCATTGACTAACCAGTGCTCAAAACGGTAGACCACAGGAGTGTTTGCTCAGATGGGGGTAGGAATGAGGAACAATGTTAGTCAGGAATGGCATGACTGCACACAGGCTGTGGGCTCTTTGAGTGGCTGCTCAGAGCTAGTGGGGTATAAAACAGTAGTGGATGTGGCTATGGGCAATTCCTCAGGGTATGATGATAGGGCAGGTGCGTCCGCTAACAAGGCAGACTCTCAGTCTTGTTCAGCTGGTTTGGTTGGCTATCAGTTGCAGGCTTGATGTTTCTGGCTGGTACCCAAATCGGCTGTCCCACATTCTCTGGAAAGACACAAGCATATCCTTGACCCTTGGTTAGCAGAAGCCTTTCTAAGGGCATTGTAATCCAGGGCCTGAATTTTGCGTCCACTCCTACATTTACAGCAAACATGCGGGTGGGATGGGGTCTAGCGGCTGCCCTGAGAGTCTGGGGTGCCTGAGTACTGCCACATGTGTGGGAATCCTTATTGGGTGTGGATGGGATGACCTCTCTTGGGTTATCGCCTCAAGGTCGTCTAAGTTCATCTCATGGGTATTTAAGGGATGGCTGACTAGGCATTCCTACATTGTCATTTTCACTGTTGGAGCTCTCTCTCCCTAAGTCATCAACTGTTGCCTGTGAGACAGGGACCTGGAGTGTCAGGCTCTGATCACTTACAGATACAGATTCACTTTGGTAATATGTGTGCACTTCTGGGGCGGGGGGGATCTTTCCCATGTTTGAGTGTTTAAGAGCAGTGCACCACACCAACTCTAGCCAAAGGAAAGACACACATAGCACTGCTGCCATAACAAAACAAATTCCTAGCACCTCAGTGGCTGATGGCATTCTACAGGGGGTTCCCTACGTTAGACAAAGAGACAGTGGTGTATCCAATCGTACAATCGTATGTCCTGTGCTTAGTGGGGGACTTCCTTGATTCATTAGGTCAAGGCCGTATGCCCGCACGGTGTCTCCGGAGCGTCACCTCTCTCAAATGAGGGAAGATGACTTGGTTCCGAATTCTGGGATGATCAGTCCCTTATGTGAATTCGCCGGGCAAACTGAAAGTAAAAGGAGGAGCCGAGAAGCAGCATACGCTTCTGGGCGGTGTGTGCCTAACCGGGGGTCACTTAGACCAAGGACAAGGAAAAGGGTGTAGGAGGGGGTTCTATGTTCACCCTCACAGAACCGAACAGCACACAAAACACCGGGGGCCTACTTGCCGAAATCAAGAGGGGACCTTGCTGAGTCCAACACGATGTCTCTCTCTCAGTCACATTGGTGCGCCAGATGTTGAGGTTGATTCCTTCTGAGAGGAGGAGTGTGGTGGGGGCAAGAGGCATGGAGTCACCACATAGACCCCTGGAATCAGGTGAAAGCAGGCCTGAGGCGAGCAGCCCGTAGACTGGTTTATTTCGGGTGCTATAGCAGGCAGCCAATCCAGTCAAGGGGCGGTCTATGCCCTAACCAATCACAGCCTGTTGCCAGGCAGTTTCTAAAGCCATCCAATCACAGCCTGTTGCCAGGCAGGCTCCGTTGCCATGTGGTTTCCAAAACCATCCAATCAGGACCTGTTGCCAGGCAGTTTCTGTTGCTAGTGGCCATCTTGGCATGGCCTTCTCTTTCCACCACAATTAATATACCAAAATATGTGTATCCATTCTAACATTAATAAGCATTTTTCCTAATTTTTAGCTACTATGACTAATGCTATTTTGAATAAGCTTGATAAGCTTGTGTGCACTTTTAGTGTGTATGGTTAAAAGCTTTATTGAGTATATATTTAGGAAAGTAATAGGGTGCCTACATTTTAGTTTAAATACAAAATACTTGAAAAAATTTTTTGGAAAATGGAATTGAAAGCTAAATTTACTTTGGTGCAGAAACACTTTTGAAGTCCATGCATTTTTTAATAATATGCTTTTTTAAAAAAGATTTATTTATTTACTTGAAAGTCAGAGTTACACAGAGAGAAGGAGAGGCAGAGAGAGAGAGAGAGAGAGAGAGAGAGAGGTCTTCCATCCACTGGTTCACTCCCCAGTTGGCCACACGGCCAGAGCTGTGCTGATTTGAAGCAAGGAGCCAGGAGCTTCCTCTGGGTCTCCCACATAGGTACAGGGGCCCAAGACCTTGGGCCACCTCCCACTGCTTTCACAGCCATAGCAGAGAGTTGGATCGGAAGTGGAGCAGCCAGGACACAAACTGGTGCCTATATGGGATGCCGGCACTGCAAGTGGTGGCTTTACCTCCTATGCCACAGTGATGGCCCCTGTATTGTGCTTTTTGCATGAACTTTTTGAAGATCCCACATGTGCATATATTACCAAAGACTTCAAATCAGTTGTATTGGATCAGCAGTATATGAGATGTATATCCCTGTTGACAAGAATTTTAGTTCTCTCATTTTATCCTTTGTGCTGGAGGTATAATGGTTTCTCATTTTGTTTACACGTTGCATTTTCTTAATAAATAATGAACTTGAGCTCCTTTTCCTGTGTTATTGATTATTTGGATACTTTCTTTGGTGAGATGTCTTTTGCTCATTTTTCTATAGATTTTTAGAAGTTTTAATGTACTCTGGTTGTAGATACTTATCAGACAAATGAACTGCAAACATGTTCTTCCACTATGGTGCTTGACATTTTATTTTCTATCATGAGTCTGTCTTGTTTTTGCTCAAGTTCATGAAGAATATCTTCTCTGGTATCATTTAAGCCTTGTCATTAGGTGACCGTATGTATAAGATGCTATTTTTGAACTCTTTCTTTTTACACTTATGTTAATGTAGCATGGTCATAATTAATGTTACTGTATAATAAATTCTGGTACTTATAAATATTCCAACTTTTTTGCAAATACATTAGATTTTAATCTTTAATATTTAACATTATTGCTTTAGGAAATGTTTTCCCTGAACCAAGAATGCTAATTACATAAAAATATACACATATAAAAAGTCATTCTCCAATTTCCCAGAAAAAAAAAATCCAGGTGTAACTTATAGAATAATCAAGTTTTTTTAAAATTATAATTAAAATCTTGGTCATCTCATTTATTATCTCTAAGTAACATATTTAAATTAAACATTAGACAGCTGTTACAATTTACAAATACAAGGTGCCATTACCAAGAAAAAGATTCCTCTTCAGTGGATGTGTGCCTTCTCCCGCCATCTATTGAAACAGCAGCACTGTATATTAGTTTAATTCCTTTAGATGGCTCACTGCTGCAAAGGCTAACTCTCTGATCCACCCCGTGTTTATGTTGAGTACATGTATGAGTGGGTTAGATAGATTGCAACAGCAAGATGAGCTAGGCTTGGGCTTTTGGTGAATTTTGCCTTGTCTGTCTGAATCAACTGATCTAACCTATCCTCTGTAGCAAGAACTCTTCGAGCTGCTTCCTCAAAGGCTGCTGCGGCATCGGTAGCATCTTTTGCACTTGTTTTCAAAGTAAGGATAGTTGCCATCGTTGGTGCACCAGGTGTAGGCTTCTTCTGTAGACACCTGTTGTTCACTTAGGAAAGCTTTTGGGCGCTTTTACATCTATTTAATGTATGAATTTTTCTAGTTACTCAAGTTCTGCAATGTTTATGAATCATCCACACTGAAACTAAGCAGGCAACAGTCAGAACTCCGGTAAAATGGGGTCCTCAGGCATCAGAATCGCACTTGACCTGCTGTGTCCCAAGTCTGCATGGTAACAAAATGACCATCCACCCCCAAATCTTTATTTAAAAATTCCACAGCTAAGTATGGAAGCATTAGGCATCAAGCTTATTAGTTACATATCTGTTCATAAGAGAACTCTTCCCAACTCCATCATCTCCAAGGAGAATTACTTTAAAAAGTGATGGTTTCCCTACCATTATTACTCTCAGAACCCTTAATTATCCTATACATACATCATTATCTTCTGGCGTTACTGGGAAGAATCACTAAGCCAATAGGGAGAAGTATTGCATCACAGTGGAATTTCCTTGCATGAACACGGACAATGCCCTGGGAGCTCTGGCAGGCTTGTCTAGGTGCAGTGAGCACAGGGAAAAAGCCAGGGACCCAGTGGACAGGAGACAGCTCAGGCAGCTCCACGCCAGCTGCTTGGGTCCGGAGCGGAGGGAACAACATGACGGCAAGCCGGCAAATGTTCCAACTTGTTAAAAATTGCCTTGGCTGTTCTTTTCCCTTTGAACTTGCATCTTATTTTAGAATTAGTCTATGAATTCTGTCTCTCAACCTCTCACAAAATTGGTTGAAAATTTGGAAAATTAATAATTACAGCTCACCACACTGACAGAAAAAGGAAGTATACGCATACACCTTAACCCTATATATACTTTGAATTCTACAATACATAATTAATAATGGTTTTATTTTAAACGTGTTATTAATTTTTTAAAGATTTTATTTATTTATTTGAGAGATAGCGTTTCAGACAGTGAGAGGGAGAGATGGAGAGAAAGGACTTCCTTCCGTCGGTTCACACCCTAGATGGCCACAATGGCCAGAGCTGCGCTGATCCGAAGCCAGGAGCCAGGTACCTCCTCCCAGTCTCCCATGTGGGTGCAGGGGCCCAAAGACTTGAGCCATCTTCTACTGCTTTCCCAGGCCACAGCAGAGAGCTGGTTTGGAAGCGGAGCAGCAGGGACTAGAACCGGCACCCATATGGCATGCTGCTGCCGAAGGTGGAGGATTAACCAAGTGAGCCACGGCGCCAGCCCCTGTTATTAATATTGATTGTTATTACTATTTCCTAGTTTCTTCACTTACTGCATTTCCATGCTTACATGTGATCTCATATTTTTCTATCTCAAAAATTCCAATGCCTGTCTATATTCTGTTCCATCTTAGCTGATTTACCATCTTACTAATTAATTAGCCACTTTCTCCTTGAATTGTTCTCATTGTTTGCATGACTCAGCTCTCTCCTAATTTTCCTTATTTCATACCAGTCCCAGCTTTTGTTTGTGGGATCCTTCTCTTCTGTCCAACTCTTAAATGTTAGTGTTTTACTGACTTTATATGATATTGCCCAGGTCAAGCAGAGGAGCAGGTGGGCCCCTTTGGGAAAGCAGAGAAAAACATCCTCATGGCAAGGTGTAGGTCACAGAGTTTGTATCTTTGTCAAAAGGGGAAATGTGTGAAATGACAGACAGTAGTACTGTTTCACGTCTTGCTGGGGGTTGAAGCACTCCTCGCTTTACTTACTCAATGCTGATTCTATAACTTCCTTAGAACTCTGACCTGAGCAGAATCACATATGTAAATATCAAATCAATGATTAAACCTAAATGTCCTGTGAACACCAGACACACAACATGCTCCAAAATTAACCTGTAACCCATCTCTAGATATGGCATTGCTGAGAAAGGTGCTATTGCAGATCCAGTTGCTCAAGCCAGAAGCCATCTGTATTGTGCTCCTATCAATACTCACATATCACCTGCTTCCAACTGTCTCTTTCAGAGTTTTCAGCTTCATTCTGTGCATATATGAAATGCTAAAATATTGCACGATATTATTTTATATATGTAGTACTGTATTACATTATTTTTGGCATGTCTATCCTCTGTACCTGACTATAAATTTCTCAGTTGTAGGTACTAATTCTTATTCACTTCTTACTTCCAGTGCCTAAAATTACTGACTACTTGTAAATTTTTTTGAAAAGATATGTGTATTCCAAGGTTAAATGAATGTGTCATGGAAGTAGAATAGATGGATGGCTGTAGGGGACTCTAGGAAGAAAGGATTCTTGAGAGTGGGTACATCCTGAAAGAGTTCATTGAGCAAGTGCAGTTAGAACTGGACACTGGACACTTCACGGAGGGGGTTCTGGACTGCTTTGTGTTACTTATGTCTCCAGGGACAAGTTATAGAACATGCATCAACCTCAGTGTACTCATATGTAATAAGGGGATTGTTTTTTATTATATCTATGAGAATTAAGTGAACACATAGGAGACTGCCCAATAACCACTCAGTAGGTGTTAGTTGTTAATAATAGTAATGGAAAAAGAATTCACATATTTGCATAATGAAGAAAGTACGTGGGGGAGGTAAATGATAGTGTAGTTTAAAAGCAAGAAATGGAAAAAATTGAAAATTTAGATTGGAAAATGAAGAGATTTAATTTGCATAAGACACATAATAACCTCCTGAGTGATATGAATTCTGAAGTAGATAATGATCTACCAGTTCTTACTTAACAGAAATGGGACAGAGGGGAAATATAGCCAACATATAGTTGTCACCACCTCAATTCTATACTCACATCAGTAGTACTTAATGCCACATCCAGATGTGGCTTCCAAACTCTCAATAGACTAGTTCAGGCAGGCATTGCTAATCAATCAGGGACATACTTACTATCTATTGATAGTGATAGTCTCTACATTTAATTTTGCTTTTGCAAATACAGCTAAAATACAGAGAGAGGGGCCAGAGCTACTGTGTAGCAGGTTAAGCCCCTGTCGGTGGCACTGGCATCCCATATGGGACCAGTTTGAATTCTTGCTGCTGCACTTCCAATCCAACTCCCTGCTAATTCACCTGGGAAGGCAGTGGAAGATGACCCAACTGCTTGGGCCCCTGCACTTACATGTGAGACCCAGAAGAAGCTCCTGAATCCTGGCTTTGGATCAGCCTATCTCTCTGACTGTTGTGGCCATTTGGAGAGTTAATGGATGGAAGATCTCTCTCTCTCTCTCTCTCTCTCTCTCTCTCTCTCTCTCCCCCTCTGTCTTTCAAATAAATAAGTAAATCTTAAAACAAAACCAAAAAAAAGTAAGGAGAAAAACTAAACAATCCCTAACCAAATGATGTGAGAATTACTGAACAAATAGTTAGAAAGTTCATTTCCAGTCAGTACTCTGAAATTTCCAGGCTGCTTTTTCATTCCTTGCATTAGCATGATCCATCAGAGCTTCCAAAGTCTGAATACATGATCTCACTTCATCCTCAAAATAACTCACAAAGTTTTGGAACTAAATTCACAGTATTCATGTTGCAAATAACTAAACTGGGGCTCTGCAATACCTTCAGACTTCCCAGTGTGAATTAAGGTTAGTTCCAAGCTTGAAACCCTTGCCTAGGACAGCTAAATCAGAGTTAGGGGAACTGGGAAGTGATTTCCATTAGTCCACTGTGTAGTGTGGACTGGTTTTGTAAGTGTGTATCTAGTGTCCAATTAACCTAGAATCATGATTATCAGAAGCACATTTTCCTTTCTGTGATTACAGTTCTCTTTTAGTTTATTTAGTATAGATAACAAGTTCCAGAAGTGAGCTTTGAAAAGAATAGATGCATAATTAATTTCAGATTCCCTTCTATCTCTTGTCTAAGGTGCCTGTGAAATATTGAATTAACTGATCCCAGAAGTACAGTAATTAGAGAAGAATGACTTTGTCGACCTCAGCCACACATGGACAGCATCAGTTTAGGAGCTGACAATTTGTGTCTTTGATTGTCTTGGAACTCCTCAGCTTGTTTTCTGGACTCTCATCAGGAGGCAGGGACAGAATAATACTGTATGCTTGTTAATTAAGACATATGCTGTGTGGCATAATTAGAAACCACAATCAAGTGGGAAAAAAAATCATGTTACAAGGGAATAGATGGAAATGGAAAATTGTGCTTTCCCACAGCTGGAATGTTCCATGTTACCCTTTCCACATGAGAGGTCTCTAACCATACACTGTTTAGAATCATGATCCAATCTCTTTCATCTCCGGCAAATTTGCTGTTTTCCTGACCTTTAGCTAACAATTGTTAGCTTTATCAGAGGTACTTTTTGTTTTATTTTATTAAAATCACTGCCCCCCCCCTTTTTTAAAGATTTATCTATTTGTTTGAAAGTCAGAGCTATGCAGAGAGAGAGAGAGAGAGACAGAGAGTCTTCCATCTGCCATTTCACTCCCCATTTGGCTGCAATGGCTGGAGCTGTGCCGATCCGAAGCCAGGAACCAAGAGCCTCCTCTGGGTCTTCCACATGGGTACAGGGTTCCAAGGACTTAGTCCATCTTCCGCTGCTTCCCCAGGCCGTAGCAGAGAGCAGGTTTGGAAGTGGAGCAGCCAGGTCTGAACCGGTGCCCATATGGGATGCTGGCACTTCAGGCCAGGGCATTAACCCGCTGCGCCACAGCACTAGCCCCTATAATTCCCTTTTAATTTATTTAGTTTCAGAAGTGATGTCTGAAAAGAACCATGGCTAAATTAATTGTAGGTTCTCTACTTTCTCTTATCTGTACTGTATATGGGGTTGGAAAGTGATGATCCAAGTTCCTCTTCCAAACTCTAACAATCAAATATTTGAGGAAATTTTCCATTTAGCTGTGGTCAACAGTTCGCTTTGCTATAGGATTTAGAGCCTGTGTATCTCCAGGATGGTAATATAGGACTCATTGTCTCCTGCCTTTCCCATGCATTCTGACTTGTGATTGTATTTTACTTTACTCTCTATCTTACGGTGAAATTTACCTTTCTCTCCTCTCTCTGTTTTTTCTTACATGTACAAATATTCTCTCTAAAATTATACTGTAAGATTCTTGATATTGGGGATAAAACAGATTTCTTCTGCAGACCCCCTAATATCCACTGTGGTATTGGGCTAATGCTATTCATTCCATGTTTTCCATGTTTCAGATATAGAAATTGAGGTAAGAGATGAAGAGAGTTTCTTAAGATTTCTGTTTTTATTTAAGGATTCTTTGGTTGTACTGTCTTGACTTAGTTTCTCCATCTATAAAATGAAAATACTAATATTATCTGCCACTCAGTTTTTTTTAAAAAAAACAATTGAATTAATTTACACAGAATATTTCGTATAGTGTATACATAAATACTCAATGGAGATTAAGTATATTATTGTATGCAAGTAAATACAGGGAAGAAAATGGAATATGTTATGACCACCCAACAAATAACTGTTATGACCTAAGTCTTTTGCCAGTGTCTAAAGTACAGCAAACGTACTTTTGCCTCTAGTTTATCAGGAAAATGAACTGTTTTTTCTCTTAGTGACTTCCAAGTAGTTCAGACAGCACTAAAAGACAGAACAGCTTGACTGTGGAAAGTATTCTATTCCAAGATATTGGGCTATAATGGGATTCAACCCAAGGCTCACTGTGTTCTAATCTGGAAAGCTCTGTTCTTGCTTTTTATGACCTCCCTCTACAAAGAAAATTTTCTAGTTTAGTACTGTGAGGTGGGGGAAGAAAAATCTGATCCATTTTAGAATTTCTTAGCTTCACTACTTGTGTAGACAAAGAAAAAAAATCAAAGGGAATTTTAAAGAAGGCAATGGAGAAAATATTATATTGACAAAAAATGTCATTACTTCAGGTTCTAAATATTGAATAATTTGGATTTGGAATCATGGGTGCTAAAGTGGGAAAAGAATAGGATTTGGAGTCAGAAAACTGTAATACCAGTGATAACTAGATTTTTTTTTGTCTGTGATGGTAGAAATTTGTTTTCTCACCTGAAAATGGGTATTGTAACAGCATCTACCCCACAGGGTTATGGTGAGAGTAAAATCAAAGAATGAATGGGAATGTATCCAATAAACATTCACTATTAGCATTAGAAATAAAGGAACAGTGTTCTAGTCATTCACCCACCCAGAAAATGTGACACTATCAGCATTGTTGTGGCATAGTGTTCAGATAAGGCATATGCTCAACCTATAAAAACGTAACTTAAGGGCACAAAAATTAGGATTAATTACTTGTACTACAATTTGCTTCCAAGTCTTTTTGTTGTTTTTGTGGCTTTTCTACTTTTCTATATATTTTCCATGAAAATAACTAACATTTCCTGAATCATAAATAAGTTTTAAAAAATAATTTGTCAGTGAAAGATGTTGAAGAAACTTAAACTGAACTCAGTGTTTATTGAGAGTCAATTTTAAGTAGTGATTCAAGTAAAAATAAGGTTCTAGGCAAGCTCTGGGAAATGATAAAAGTTCAAGAATTAATTAAATTTCCTTGCTATTGGGGTACTGAATGGAGGCTGTGTGTGGAATTGTTAAAAACACGGACCTTGGTGGCCCGTGTTTGGCTTAGTGATTAAGATGCCAGTTAAGACACCTGGAGCCTGTACTAGAGTGTATGAATTTAGCACCCACCTCAGGCTCTTGACTCTAGCCTCCTCGTAATACAGACCATGGGAGCATGGGTAATGGTCCATATAATTGTGCTCAGTCACCCATGTGGGAGACCTGGATTAAGTCCTTGGCTCCTGGCTTTGGCACAGGTTAGCTGTAGCCTTTGTGGACATTTGAGACATAAACCAGCAGATGGCAACTCTGTTGGTGATCTGTGTATCTGCCCCTGTCTCTCTCTTCCTGTCTCTCAGATAAATAGATAAGAATTTTAAAAACCAATGCAAAAGAAAAGCAGATTTTGGCTCTGTACTGGGGCTAAGTTAGCAAGTCTGTCTCTTGTAAATTGGAAAATACTGGACCAAGATGAAAACTCATCTAGCCTCAATGTCCTCCTCATCAGTCCAATGGGATAGCATCCAATTTATTTTTGATATTCTGATTTTTTATTTTATTGTTTTTTTTTTCTGTTATACCTAGGTATTGTTGTACTTTACTGTACTATTGTTTAGGAAGGTGGAGGTACTGAATCCTTTCTATATCCATTAGTGTCTACTTAAGCTCTGGAGATTTACAGAATGTGTAGACTGACCAATACATTTGAGATCTTCTAGTTTTAAACTCTCTCTCTTCTCAGAAGAGTTTCTCCTGCTCTGAAGAGTTAGCATCTGGCCTTGATGTCTGTCTAGAGCCTAGACCTCCATACCCTCCTTCCATAAATCCTTCATCCACTTCCATTCTCCTGAGGGACATTTGCCATGATTGACAAGGGTTGACCTAAAGACGTGAAGAATCCAAAAGTAAGAGAACAGGAAATTTAACCTTTTAGGAAGAGAAATTGGAATACATTTGGACTCAAATCAGGTGGAAGAGCTGGTAGGAAGGTTTGAAGGGGTGAAACATGACCATAAGTCCTTTGCAAATAAGTCCATAGCCAAAGGCAGTCACTTGCAGCTAAAGAAATGTTCAACTGAGTGAATTAAAAGTTGTGTGCCAAGGCAGAACATATTTGCTAGCAGCCAGAGATCCATTTAATGAATATTGGCTAGGTATAGATTTATGTACAATAAAAGTCTACATTTGACAGATTTTTACTACTCTGCCTTTCAATTTTGTACAAAGAGCTAAACTTTTTCTTGATAGGCTATTCTTTCCAAATGCATTTAATCAGTGGTAAGAACAACACTGAGGCTCCATTCAATGCCTCAGCCTTTACAGTTTTTAGGTATACTTTATATGTTTAAAATAAAATTTCTCTTTGAGGAAATGGTTTAACAGACCTGGCAAATGCCTTGAATATTGGTTAGTAGTTTGGAATGTTCATTCTGGAAATGTCATTTTGGGTCATGCTAGAGGTCATTTCTATGGAAAACCAAAATACCAAGGTGATTTGTAGCTGGAAATCAGGCTGTCCTCTAGAAATGTTTTCAAGCTTCCAATTTATAAAGTCTTATGCTTGGGAAGGTGAAGGAAGTATGTATCTATGCTGTTGTGATTCAGGGACTTCATCTCTTCTGCTCTTAAATATATGACTTTGATGTTGGAAACTTAGTGGTCCTTATTTCAGGCATTACTTTTGTCATGCAGTGATGCTGTGGCCATAAGCCATTGATAATAGTCAGTGTAAATCTAATATAGAATTTATTGCAGCAAACTTAAAAGTAATAGAGTGAATGCAATTTCTTGCATTCTCATTTACTGAGATAAAGGTTAGGTATAGCTGTTCTGCACGCATCATGATTAACTTTCTAAAAGAGAGGGGACATAGCATATTCTCTGCATGCTTATAGGGTACAAGGACAGGCATCATACTATTTCAACAGTATATGCAAGCTTATATATAATCAAGGAAGCTGATTATGCTAATCTCTTCCTAATTATGCTTTTAAGAATTTTGCATTTTTAACATGATATTGTCCATAGAGATTGCATTTACACCCCAGAAATTGGCATACACTAAAAATCAATGATTTTTTTGATACTTGGTTTTTTAGCACTCCACTCAACTGCATTACAAGGGTCAGTTTCTCGTAGAAGAGAGCGCTGGTTCGAAAGGGAAAGATTCAAGAGCTAACCCACAACTGCTGAGCTCAATCTTGCAAAGCTGCTTAACCAGAGGAAGGAAATGAATCTGATAGGGCCATCATAATTTGTTCAGCAGGAATACATTCGTAAAAGTCTCATTCTCCACCTAGGGAGAAGAGTGATAAGAAAAACACTAATAGCTAACATTCAGTAATCTTTATTGAAAAAAAAAAAAAAGGTAATGTCAACAAGATAGTAGAAGAGGAGTTGCCAGTGATAGGCCATTCATTCGCAGAAGCATTGGTTTGAACAACAATGCATGCATGAAAATACCTCCACAAAAGCTAAGGAAACCTGATGAGAGATGACAGCACCTGAGTGGAGCACAAAAATATGGAAGGAGGGCATTGAAGACAAGAGGATAGGTTCATGTTACCTAATCGTCTCTCTGAAGCCTGCATAGGTTTACATGGAGATACCTTCCACAGAGGGCATGGAGAATGAAGTGAGTACCTGACTTTACTACCGACCTCAGTGCTAGGCCCCCTACATTGAACCTCAGAACCAGTGATCTCAGGTTCCAAGTGGACCCAGGCTCCAGGTGCTTTCAGGCACTGAGGTTTGAGACCTACCCAGTGCAGGATTGTCTCCTATGAACACAGACCTCAAATCACTACTATGTTAACAGGCTTCCTTCCTTCTCTCATGGACCAAAGCTCCAGTCCAGCTTATGTGGATGCAGGCATCAGGGCATCCATGCATATGGAAGTTTCAGTTTCATAGCTGTTGGCCTAAGCAACAGACTTACTCACATAAGGACTTAAGCCTTCCCATGGGCTCCCTGCCTACTGGTCTTCCCAAATCTCTTTCCCTGCCAAGACCAAACTGGTGAAGGGCTCTTCCTGGCAAAGCTAATATGTAAAGGCTAGATAAAATGTTCTAATGCGCAGGCATTAAAATAGTTCCACATGAAAATCATCAGGGTAGCACGATACCACCAAATTAATGATGTAAGCATTAATAACTGAACTTAAGGATGGAGATCTATGAACTACCTGACAAAGAATTCAAGGTAATTGTTTTAAAGAAGCTCAGTGAGCTACAAAAGAACAGACAACTTTATTTGAAAAACAATGCAAGAACTAAATTAAAAGTTCAACAAAGAGAATCCATTACAATAAAAAAGAACCAAACAGATTCTGAAAGAGAAAAAGACAGTGGATGAACTGAACAATGTCATAGAAAACATCAACAGCAGATTTGATCAAGCAAAATTGTCAGTGAGTTTGAATACAAGTCCTTTGAAACTACTCATTCGGGAAAAATGAAAAGCATGAAAATGAGTGAACAAAACTTATGACACTTATGGGATATCAACCAAACTGATATGTGTATTATGTAAGCTCAAGAAGTAGTGGAGAACAAAAGGAAAGAAAGCTTACTGAAAGAAATAATGACAGGAAACTTTCCATTATAAAGAGAAATGAACAACTAGATTCTGAAGAACAACAAATGGATTAAACATAAAGAGGTCCTTATGGAGACTCATTATAATCAAATTCTAAAAGGAAGACAAACAGATTTTAAAAGCATCAAGACAAAAACAATTTGTCACATACAAGAGAACCATCATAATTCTACCAGATTTCTCAGCGGAAACGTTGCAGGCTTAGAAAGTGGGATGATACGCGTATTCCAAGTGCTGAAATAAAGAAAACCAAAACCAACCTACCAACCTAGAATACTATGGCTGGCAAAGTTGTCTTTCAGAAATAAAGACCTCCCCATTTTGGCAAGAGCTGAGGGAGTTCACAGCACTACTCTGACTTACAATAAATGCTGAGGGAGGTTCTTTGAGTTGAAAGGAAAGAGCACTAACTTACAACATAGCATATAGCAGTATAAAATTCTCTGTAAAGGTAAGAATATAACCAAATTCAAATTACATTAATATTGTAACAGTAGTATATAAATCACTTTTCAAAAGTATACCAATTAAACATCAAAGTAATTAAAAGTATCTAAAGCTGCAAAAATTGGAGAACCTTAGTTCAGTACTCAGCTGCAGCTCCTGACTTCAGTTCATGCAGAACTAGGAAGCATCGGTGATGGTGCAAGTATTTAGGAGCTGCCACACATGTGGGAGACCTGGATTGGGTTCCTGGTTCCTGGATTCAGCCTCCCTGTTGCAGTCATTTGGAGAATGGGCCAGTACATGGAAGCTCTCTCCCTCTGCCTGTTAAATAAACTTTAAAAATGTAAATTGTGACATCGATAACATAAAGCATGGTGGCAAAAACAAAGTTAAAGTTTGTGTGTGGGGGGAAATTGAAGTTTTTAGCAGCTTAAAATAGACTGCTGTTGCTGCAGAATATTTTATGTAATGGTAACCACAAACCAAAAATCTCTAGTATGTAAACGAAATATTAAAAAAAGGAATCAGAGGTGCTGGCGCTGCGCTGTAAAGGCTCCACCTGCTGTGCTGGCATCCCATATGGATTCCAGCTCCTGTCCTAGCTGCTCCTCTTCAGATCCAACTCCTTGCTAATGGCCCCAGAAAGCAGCAGAAGATGGCCAAGTGCTTGGTCCCCTCCACCCACGTGGGAGAACTGGTAGAAGCTCCAGGCTCCTGGCTTTGGATCTGCCCAGCTCCTGCCATTGCAGCCATTTGGGATGTGAACAAGTGAATGGATGACCTTTCTGTCTGTCCTTCTCTCTGTCTTTAACTCTGCTTCTGAAATAAATAAATAAATCTTGAAAAACAAGGAATCAGAGTGTGCCGCTAGAAAAACAAATAACCAAATCACAAAGGAAGACATAAAGAAAAGAAGATAGGAAAAAAGACCCAGAAAGCAATGAGCAAGATGGCAATAGTGAGTTCTGGGCTATAGTCAGTACTTTAATGTAAATGGTTATTCCAAACAGAAGACACAGAGTGGCTGAATGGATTAATAAAATCTCAAAGATCCAGCTCTGTGCCACCTATGAGAGCCTCACTTTGGCTTTAAGAATATGTGTCATTTTATAGAAAAGTGAAGGGATGGAGTATGGTATTCCATGCAAATTCTAGTAGCCACAAAAGAGAAAGTGTAGCTATGTTTATGTCTTAGAAAGTTAAAAAAAAAAAAAAGACTTTGAGTCAACAACTGTTATAATGGACAAATCATCATCAATTAACCAAGAAGGTATAACAATAGTAAACAGACATGCATCACTTGAAACACCAAAATGTGTAAAGCAAACGTATGGACTATAGATTCTGTGACAATGGAGATATAACATGAACTGTAGCATAATTTCAATTAGCAGTGCAATCTCTGAATACATAAAAGTCTTGAGTAATAATTTTAAAGAAGAATGGATCATACAACTAATGATCAAAATATACCAGCTATCAAAAATATCAAAAAGTAATCGAAGCAATATGCTATTGGCTAAGAACAGATCAATGCAACAGAATAGAGAGCATGAAATTAAATTCATGTATTTATAGTCAATTGCTCTTCAGCAAAGGTGACAAAAGTATACAATAAGTAAAGGATATAGAGCAAGTTGGATATCCATATGTAGAAGAATGAAATCTTACCTTTATTTCACAGTGTGTGTACTTTTCCATTTCATAGAAATGCATATTATGAAAAAAATGTTCATGAATTTAAAGTGTTTTACACAAAATAAACTTATAAATCAGTAATTCCACCAGCTTCTTGAAGTGCCCTTTTATAAAAATCAACTAAAGGGGTGGCGCTGCTGGCCTAGTGGGTAAAGCCACTAGCTGCAGTGCCGGCATCCCATATGAACACCGGTTCGAGTCCCAGCTACTTTACTTCTGATCCAGCATCTCTGCTATGATCTGTGAGAGCAGCGGAAGATGTAGAAGATGGCCCAAGTCCTTGGGCCCCTGAACCCATATGGAAGATGCAGAAGAAGCTCCTGGCTCCGGGCTTCAAATTGGCCCAGCTCTGGCCATTTGGGGAGAGAACCAATAGAGGGAAGACTTTCTTTCTTTTTCTTTCTTTCTTCTCCTTCCTTCCTTCCTTCCTTCCTTCCTTCCTTCCTTCCTTCCTTCCTTCCTTTCCCTCCCTCCCTCCTCGTGTGTGTGTGTGTGTGTGTGTTTGACAGGCAGAGTGGACAGTGAGAGAGGGAGACAGAGAGAAAGGTCTTCCTTTGCCGTTGGTTCACCCTCCAATGGCCACCGTGGCTGGCGCACCATGCTGATCCGATGGCAGGAGCCAGGTGCTTCTCCTGGTCTCCCATGGGGTGCAGGGCCCAAGCACTTGGGCCATCCTCCACTGCACTCCCTGGCCACAGCAGAGAGCTGGCCTGGAAGAGGGGCAACCGGGACAGAATCCGGTGCCCCGACCGGGACTAGAACCCGGTATGCAGGCGCCTCAAGGCAGAGGATTAGCCTACTGAGCCGCGGCGCCGGCCTTTCTCTTTCTCTCTCTACATCTCTGTTTGCCTCTTCCTCTCTGTAACTCTGCCTTTCAAATAGATAAATAAATCTTAAAAAAAACCTAAGTGTTAACAAATTCATGGAGAGAACTTGACTCTCACTGGGATTAAACATGACAATAGGTCTGCTCTGATTTCATCATCATTTTAAAAAAAAAATCATCTATTATTTTTCACTTTATGTTTCTGTGTGGGAGCAAACTGTTGAAATCCATACTTGATGTATACTAAGCTGATCTTCTGTATATTAAGATAATTGAAAATGAATCTTGATGTGAATGGAAGGGGAGAGGGAGTGGGAAAGGGGAGGGTTGTGGGTAGGAAGGACGGTATGGGGGGAAGCCATTGTAATCCATAAGTCGTACTTTGGAAATTTATATTCATTAAATAAAAGTTTAAAAAAAAAACCCTTAGGTCAAGACAGGCTTCAGAATTTAGATTGTTATGCCTTTATACAAAGGTAAAACCATGCAGACAGCATATATTATGTAATATTTCTAGGTAGATGTAAAATAATACCTCATAATCAACCAATAAATAAGTACTATTATTTCTACAACAAAGTATGTGAATATTCTTTCAAAGTGGGCTTGAAAACTATTTTAAATGGTTCCATGACAGTTTGGGTTAGGTCTCACCACCAAACGAGTTTTGATGCTAAACTTTTTGAGGAAAAAAGCTTTTAATTTTTCAGTTATTTAGATGAAGGATTGTGAAATCTATTTCTAGTACCTCTACACATTAAAGTACAAAGGCATCTTCAAAAAATAGGGCTTATTAATTCACTGCAGATCAAAAAGTATGGCAGATTAAAATTTAGCTAGGTGGGTAGATGTACCTGGCAACTATAGTCTTAAAAATCAGGAAATGCAAAAGTTTCTTAATTTTCATTTATTCAAATAAATTATATGATTGGTGTCTACTTAAATATTTTTTTAATGTTACAGACAATGTGCATTTAAGTAAAACATTACTATTTGTAAACTCTGAAAAAAAAAAAAAACCAAATTCATGGAGAGAAGAGAACCCTGTACTTTGTTGTTGGGAATGTAAACTGATGAAACCATTATGAAAAATAGTGTGGAGTTTCCTGAAAAATTAAAAATAGGAACTGGTGTTGTGGCCTGCAGTGCTGGCATCCCATGTGGGCACTAGTTCAACTCCTGGCTGCTCTACTTCCTATCCAGCTCCCTGATTGTGCCTGGGAAAGCTGTGGCAGATGACCCAAGTCCATGGGTCCCTTCACCCACGTGGGAGACCCAGAAAAAGCTCCTGACTCCTGGTTTGGTCTAGCCTAGCCCTGGCTTTTGCAGCCATTTAAAGAGTGAACCAGTGGATGGAAAAATTACTTACTGTACTTTTATCCTCCTTAAGCTCAAATACACACACACACAGACCAAAAAAAAAAAAAAACACAGCAAGAAATATTAAAATAACAGAATCCATTTTTCATTGTTATTCTGTATGCTTTATTTTGTAAGCAAGGATCCAATCTAATCAAAAATTTAGGTAGTGATGAACTTTCCAAATGCTCTGAGCAAGTTGTAAGAATCTCCAGTGTCAGAACAAATATCTGCATCACTTGCTAATCGACAGGCAATTTTCTTTTCACTTCTGTTATTTTCTGACATAATTGATGACTGAAAAGTACCATAGATTTAGCATCATATAGCAGATCAAGATAAATTACTTGGTGGTTATTCCTCAACTAATATGCTTTTTAAAATCAATTCATATTCATCCTAAGAAAGCCAACTTCTGAAATCTTGATGAAAAACCTATTTGAGAACATTAATTTGAAGTGTGTTGCACTTTCTCCCCCAGCACTGTGACATGTTGCTTTACCTGTGTGCAGGCAGGATCTGCAAGGGGAATGTCTTCATATTCATCTTCAGAGGCTGTTCTTAGGAAAGCGCATGTTCTCGTTTCAGGAAATCTAATCAGTATATTTCACTTCATGCTGTAGAATATATCAATGCAAATCAAAAGTAATTTGGAGGCTGAATTTTTTTTTTCCCATGGGGCTAGTGTAGAAACTCCTGGACTAGTGTGGTGATTAAATTCACGGGACCTAGCTCTTGCATCACTCTCCCCTCGTGGCTCCAACATTGTGCTCTTTGTAGAAATGTTCCTGGCACTCAGAATTTCCTGCATGCCCTCCTACTTAAGAAACCGCATGTTATCACTCTACCTCTTCATTAATGGAAAGAAGGATAATTAGAATATCTCCATTAGATTTCAAAGCAAACATCTGGCTTGGTAAACTTGTAACTTTTTTTTTTTAGGTGTCCAAAGAGAACCTCACATTGAATACTAAGAGGGGCGTATAATTGAGACCTCCCCTGCTGACAGCATAACAGCCTTTCATTGCTAAAGCCCAAGTAATTATGTATAAAACAGCAGGTGGTCTGCTTAAAAAATCCCAATAAATGTCCTAGGTATTTTTAGACACCTTTACTATAGACTCTTCTCATTCTATCCAGGCTCAAATGGCTGCTCTTTAGAAGGTCCCATCAGGATCAGCATGATGAATACTCGGACAGCTGTTTCTGCAGCTGCTGTCACCTTTACTTCTTACTTGTTTACATTTCTTGAAGATTGAGCTTATCCCTGTCATAAAGCCATCCACATATGAACGGTGCAGTTCTGTGGTTTTATTTATGCAGTATTTCATCCAAGGAAAGAAACACGATGTTAGGGGCGTATTGCTTTGGTCTATTTTATCAGCCAACACAGAGCAGAGAAACTGAGGCTGTTCCTTGAGAAGAAAGAATGGCATTTAAATCAACTTAGGTTTAAGTGTGATACCAAATTTCTGTTTTGTCCCCAAATCCATTTTTAATTCATTGTATCTGGATCTGTTTTTTTCTGTTCTGCTCTCTAAAAGTAACCCAAAGGTACTTTTATTAGGATGATAACATGGATTATAAGCAAGAGAAACTTAATTTGGCCAATTTAAGGGTTGAGAAATTTAAAGGACATTGGCAATGTATGGAAGCAATGAGCAAACTAGAGAACAAGTCATGGACGCATGCAGTAGCCAGTTCATACTCTACCTCTGTCCCCCAACCCCGGCCCAAGATTCAGAGTCCTGGGAGAGAGACACTATTTGCTGGAATTTAGGTCAGTTGTCTATCACAAAGCTTTGCCTGGATGATAAGCATGAATCTGGCAGAAATAACCTCAAGGGAGTTCTTAACTCTAGCTGTGTTTTCAAGCAGCATTCCTCATCTGAATCATAGAACATGCAAAATAATTTGCATCACATTTTTCTTCAATTCTTCTAATAATTTCCAATAATGGTACATAACTAGTACCATTCTACATGCCCAGGAGAGAAAACGTTCGCATAAAGGAAGACTTGAATATCAAAACTCAGCTCTGTCGTTGAACCCAATAACTCCACTTTGTAAAACAGGCATTTAAGTTTCCCAGTCTAGAAACATAGCACTCAAGGTTGGAGATAGAATTCCTCAAAAGGGACATAGAGTGCTGTTAGAAAATGTGATTTGAGCATTGAAAAGCAAAAAATGTATATTATACTGCTTACAGAGTACATTCCTGACTCTACAAGGTAGCACTTTCCAAAGTGTCTTAAAAGGAATAGCGATATCTCTCAAGCCACCAAGAGGCATTCCTACACAAAAGAGCTTTTGGGAAAAAAAAATTGGAGAAATTCTGTATGCTATAATCCTTCCTTAGGACATTGAAAATGGGAAAGTCTAAGAAATAATGAACAGGAAGGAAATCTGTTTAATTGTGTTTCTCAAGTGTACATGATTATGAATTCTTTGGTAACATGTCTCACAGAATTAATTACCATTGCAAAGAATATATTTTAGAAAACAGCCCTAAGAAATAGGTTTCGATACATTCCAGAATGCTCCAATTTGCTAATATCCCTGTAGGGTTTAACTTTTGTAATTGAAATGATGATAGCCAAATGGATGACCTTGAGATAATGCCTACATTACATTGTTATTATTTCTTGCCTTAGTATCTACCATTTTCCCAGAGCCTTTCTTGTGATCCTGTCTGTGAAAAGTGCATGAGTGGTTTTATGTGGTCCCTTCTCTTGCTGTTTCTGTATGTTGGGAACTGCCTGGAGCTTTTTTCTTTCTTTCTTTTTTTATCATAAATGTATATATTCAAAAGGCAGAATGACAGAGAGTGACGGAGAGGGAAAAAGAGTGGGAGATAAACAGGGAGAAATTTTCCCTCTGCTGGTTCACTCCCCACATGGCTACAACAGCCAGGTCTCGGCCACACTGAAGCCAGGAGCTGGGAAATCCATCCTGCTCTTCCACAAGGATGGCAGGGGTCCCAGCACTTAGGCCATTATGAGGTGACTTTCCAGGTGCATTAGCAAAATGTTGGGTCAGAAGCAGAGTAACTCGGACTTGAACTGGCATTCTGATAAGAGATGTTGTGTTGCAACCGGCAGCTTAAACCACTGTAACACAACATTAGCACCAGCCTACAGCTTTGAAAACTATTCTCCTGTGTTTGAGATATGAACTTTTCCCGATGTGCAAATGATACCTTGAGAGAGTAGCCGATGAATGTGAGGGAGCATTCTGAAGACATACTAAAGCAATTGTTCTGAAACTCAAGCAGGCACCAGGATCACCTGGAGTGTGTATTAAAACACAGACGGCTGGGTTCTACCTGCAGAGCTTCCATTCAGTAGGACGAGAGTGGGGCCTGAGAATTTGCAATTCTACCAAGTATCCAGGTGATGTTGGTGCTGCTGGTTCCAAGGGAATGCTTTGAAAGTCACTGAAATAAAGCATGAAGATACATATCTTACGTATTTTCATCCAGATTTCCCTATCTACTTCCCAGGTTGGCACAACAGACTTGTTTATATGAGAGCATAATTTTTTTCCTCAAGAGCTATAACCACCTACAGTCTTAATTCTGTATTTCATAATATAATGCTATAAATTTCATAATATTTTGTCACCTAGAGTTACCTATCATATAGTAAAGGAAAGCAATATGGTCAGATTTTAGCTGTAGGGAGAACCCATATTTGTGTTAACTAGAGATTGGAGGTACAGAGAAAATGTGAAGTGTAGCTGGTATGCGTCTCATTTCAGGGAGGAGTGTCAAAGCAGATTTTTCTATATTCATTTTAAAGACTCTATTTCTTGAAAGTAAGAAACAACTTTTAGTCTAAAAGCACTGGTTAACATAGTCCCTGCCTCTGTGCAGATAATACAGAATAGACTGAATGGATATGACTTGAACCATTTTACTAATCAAAATTTTAGCTATTGAACTTAAGTATTGATATAAATAGAACCATGGGACTTAGAACTAAAGCTTCAGATTGGATTACCATAAAATGTTAAACGGATATTTTAAAGAAATTATAAAGCATTATTTTGTCACATTTATGCCAATACTAAATATGAGAAATATACAGTTAAATATTATTTTCATTATTTTCTTGCTCTTACATTTATTTTATCCTCCAAAAAAGTTAAAAAATATGATACATAACATATTAAAACAGTATGACTCATATGGATATATAAGCATATATAATTTATAGATAACTTTTTCTTGATATAGTATTTTAAAAAGTTTAAGAAATACTTCTCTAAGAAGCTCAAAATGTCATGATGTGCTGTTAGAGATCCAGGCTCTTTTTGTGTCTACGAAGCCATCTGACATGCACCAGGCGGCATGTCAGCCCAGTTAATGCTGTAACACTTCTTTATGCTGTCAGCAGATTAATTTGCAACTGAGCAGCTACAAAATTTTGAAATTTTGTTCTAGTATTTTGTCGAGAGATTTACTGAAATCAGAACTATTAGCTGACTTTCAGCTCCTAGGACCAATGATCCTGTAAGTTTATTATCATATGCTAAATTGTTCTGGAGCATCAATGGCAGAAGATGAGCAGTCTCTTCAAGTTCTAGTGATGATCAATGTTGCTTAGCAAGTGTTTAACCATAGGAGACTGGCCATCACCTCCTGTTACCTAACTATCCAACCCTAACACAACTGGCGCAAAAAAGCAAAAAGGGAAACTTGGTGGGCTTGTTAATTCTATATGGGGCAGAGGAACTTCTAGAGCTTACTTGTGCTGTATTTTTGATTCCAAGAATACTGGACTATTAAAGTAGGAAATCTGAGAGATTTGCAGTAGATATATAAGCAGCTCTTAGTCTAGTACTGGTACTGTTCTAAATATATTTTAGTCTGTTAATTACTACAATACACCCTAAGAAGTAAGTAGGCACCATCATTATTCTCATTTTATAGATGAGAAAGTAGAAATAGGGAGAGTGGAAATGACTTGCTCAAAATTAAACTGCCCGTACATAACAGAGATAAGATTCGAGATGCAGTAATCACACTCCAGAAGTTGGACTTATAAACACTGTTTATATTCACTGTTCCTGGACTAAACAGTAAATGTCAAAATCAGAGGAGGGGGATCTGAAAAGTTATAGATGCTCAGATTTCACTGTAGCCCTAATGACTTAGGCTCTTGGAAACTGCAATATACAAACTGATACCTTACCTTCACCTATACTCACAAACCTTAAGAACCAATGATTTTAACCACTACTTTTGTTCTGTGACTATGGAAATGAAATCCCACTTGTATAATAAAGGATTAACTCAGTAGGTCTGGCTTTACTAACTCCCACACATTCCAAAATTCTTCAGAACTGACCTTGACTAGTTCCTAGAAGACAGGCCTCTAAGTCCTTGGATTCTCCTGTTTGAGAAGAGTGTCTTTGTGTACCTGAGAACTTGGGCCATATCAGACAATTTATGCTAACAGTGTGATTGACAGTGAATACCTGTTTTTAATTCATACTGGGCTTTGGGCAATGCTCTGTAAGCTTTGTTTTAAAGGTTTATTTTTGTATTTGAAAGAGAGAGAGACAGAGACAGAGACAGAGACAGACACAGGATCTTCTATCTACTGGTTCACTCCCCAAATGGCTATAATGCCTATGGCTGAAACTGGGAGCCAGGAACTCTATCCAGGTCTCCTATCTGGGTGGCAGGCGCCAAAGTACTTGGGCCATGTTTTGCTGATTTCCCAGGTTTATTAGCAGGGAGCTGGACAGAAGTAGAGCAGCTAGAACTCAAATCAGAACTGTGATATGGGATGCTGGCATGCCAAGTGGAGGTTTAACCCGCCATGCCACAGTGCCATTCTCCCATGCTGTAGCAGTTGGAACTCAGGAAGAAATGGTGAAGAATGAGTCACCTTATGCCTATATGGTTGGCCCCAATAAAAGAACTCAACACCATGGCTCATGTGAGCTTGCATGGTTGAGAATGCTTCATACATTTTGTCACATGTTGTTTTTTGGATAATGAAGTGTCCATGTGTTTCCATTGGGAAAAGACAACTGGAAGTTTGTACCTGGTCTTTTCATTTGCCTTTGCCAATTCTCATTTGGACTCTATATGTTATAAATTATTACATATAAATGTATGAATAAAATATCTTCTCTGAGTTCTGTGAATCTGGGAATTTGCGGATAATCTTGACCCTTGGCAGCACATTGAGCCCTGCATGTGCCTATAATTTAAAATCCTTCATATTAGGGAGCATGCTTATTTTTCTGCTTGTTTTCTTTCTAGAATGTGGTAGGTATCCCGTATATATTTGTGGATAATATTAATTCCCCTTGTCATTGGGGAATAAGTTATTTCCATGGTGAGTTTTAAAGCTATGCAACATTGTGGTGGCCCTATCCCTGCCAGTTAAGGGTCTTGGGTTCTGCATCTTTCCAACTTGTGAACCAACTTTCCAACTTTGTTAGCACCAACTCAATCTCTGCCTCATTTCTCAAGTTCTGGGATAAGTAAAAGTGTTGTTTCTCTTATATGAAGTCTTTGACTTCTAAATAATGGAATTCTCTCCTAAACTATGTGTCACAGGAGTATGGCACATATGACAAAAGAGGAAGAGGTCACTTCCAGATGAGATCATCATCAAAGCCTGAAGAGAAGGTAGAACTTGCACTGTCTCTCAAAAGGTCCAGTGAAATCCAGAATTTTAATAGGCAGGTTAAAGGACCTTACTAGTAGATAGGAAAAATAGGACTAATAATTAAATTAAGAGATACAGGTTATAAATTTAGAATGTCATAAAATGAACTAAGTTTGGGGAAAACTTAGAATTAAGTCAGTGGTGATGAAAAAGAGATGTTAGGTATTAGGTCTCCAAAATAAGACATTTGAATTATGTCCTTCAACCCCTGGGAGCTGTTTAAGCTTCAGAAGAAGAAAATCAAATGACAAAGCAGCAGTTTGCTATGAGCTAGATATGCTGCCATGAGGAAGAAATTAGAAAAGCGGATGCTAGTTAGGAGTCTGTTCCAATAAAATCTGGGGGTGGGAGAGAGAAAGAAAACAGTAAAATCTGCCTCTTACTCTTTAACTTATTTAACACCAGTTTGTAAGAGAACTTTGAGTTCCTGAATTATCAAGAGAAGCAGCATATTTATTATTTTTGAGCTTTGAAACTGGCTTCCTTTTCATAGGAAGCATTTTGGACCTATTATAAGATATTTCAACTGGGAACCACAGAATTCCCCTGGGAATTTTCTGAGGTCATTGGAGGTAAGACGGGAGACTTAGGTAAAAATCAGCAAGAAATTCTCTCAATCTTGGTGCATGACAAAATAAATGAGATTACTTTTGATATCTGACAATGCAACATTGTTTCTCATGGGTATGTTAGTAGCTTAGGTGATTTATATGGAGTCTAAATTTGCAGAATGGATATAGTCCAGACTTGAGGCAGTAATTGGGAAAACTCAAGCTGAAAGATATTAAAATTCAATAAATTAATATCTAGAGTCATATTTCCTAAGATTAGTTCATGATTAACAAATCCTGCAGTATTCTTATTTTATGTATCCTTTTCCCTGACCACCAACTATTCTCTTTGTAACTCACTGCCTCTAATACTAATGTCAAGAATCTTTGACAGTATCAGGTCCTCCCATCCTTAGACTTTATCAGTGTCTCTCTATCCCTAGTCCTTTTGATGTCTTCAGTATCCTCCTTACCCTATTTCATCATTACCTTCACTGTTCTACACTATAGTATTACAGTCAATCCCTTGTTCATCATCTGCTTGTTATGATTTGGCAAAATACATCCCTGTCAAATCCAAATTTACACTTACTCCATGATGCAACCATCTTTTAATTTTTCATAGTTTTTTTTTAATATCCTTTGCTGGTCCCTCCTATTCTTCCTATCTTTCTAATGATATAGTGTTCATTCTACATTCACTCTGCTCTTTCGGTCTATACATGTATTTATCTATCTGATCAACAGAGTTATACACACACACACATACACACACACAGTCACAGTCACACACTTGGGGGGAGGGGGGGGAGGGAGAGGGAGAGGGAGATTGATTTTCAGTCTGCTGGTTCACTCCCAAACAACAGCTGAGGCTGGGTAGAACCGGAACCAGGAGCCAGGAACTTCATCTGGATTTCCTATGTGGGTGGCAGGGATCCAAAGATTTGTGCCATCTTCAGCTGATTTCCCAGGCATATTATAAGGGAGCTGGTTCAGAAGTGGAGCAGCTGGGACATGAACCTGGGCTCATGCTGGGTGTTAGCATCACAGACAGTGGCTTAACCTGCTATGCCAGGACTCCAGCCCATATACAGGCTTATTTAATGATCTCATCCTACCTTGACCTTAAATACCATTTTATAAAGAGCCTTCAAAAAGTTTGTGGAATATATATATATGATGAAAAACTATTCATAGATTTCAAAACTTTTAACACCAACATCAACTTTTCTTCTAATTCCATCTTTCTGTGAACTTTTGGTCATACACTTTCCAGTTTACTTCCTTGTGAGATATCTCTCCTTATTTGCATATCCAATCACCTACTCAGCATCTCCACTTGGAATTGTGCTGTTTATTAATTTAATGACTCTCGGTTTCAAGTCTGCTGTTTGGAACTCTGCTCATAGATACTGACACTGTGACTGTAAACACTATATATTTCATATTTCCTTGCCAGTGGCTTCCTCTTAGATTCTGCCTAAAGGAGTCATGAGGGAGAATGAAAAGTGGATAAAGCTGATCCTTTATATACCCAGCTCATGTGCCCTTGGCACACCTTTTATTTTGGCTTTTGTGTGGTGGACAGCAGCACACGTTCTAACCATGTTCTGCTTCAGGCCAGTTATCCCTATATCCATGTGCAGTTCAGAAAGTCAGGTGAGTTACCAGCCCTGAAGAAACTCAACCAAGTTTGGTTAAATATCCCAACTTGTTGGTTTTCAGATATACAGTTCTGGGAAGAATTAGTTTTTTTTTTTAAGATTTTTTATTTATTTATTTTACAGGTAAAGTCACAGTGAGAGAAAGGTCTTCCTTCCATTGGTTCACCCCCCAAATGGCCACTACGGCTGGCGCTCCGCTGATCCAAAGCCAGGAGCCAGGTGCCTCTTCTTGGTCTCCCATGCAGGTGCAGCGGCCCAAGCACCTGGGCCATCCTCCACTGCCCTCCTGGGCCACAGCAGAGAGCTGGACTGGAAGAGGAGCAGCTGGTACTAGAACCCGGTGCCCATGTGGTATGCCGGCGCTGCAGGCGGAGGATTAACCTAGTGCGCCATGGCACTGACCCCTCTGGGAAGAATTCTTAAAGAATAAAGCCCTTACTGACTAAGGTCAGTAACCTTTCGTGTACATTTTTAATCTTTTTCCTTTTTCTCATCTCATTCTTTCCACTACTTCATTTCTGCTTCCAAGAATCACCTTCCAAAATAAGCCATCTGTGCCCAAGTCATTTTCTACTTTCAGAAGAACCCCAACTAACACAGCAAGTCAAGAAGGAACTTCCCTCCTGCTGTTTAGCCCGTGTTTGCTCAGGGTCCTTCCATGATAGCAGCACTAACACAGCTTCTGGTTTCTTTCAGTAACCCCAGGATCTTCTGTTTCTGTTTCTGGTAGCACATATCACCTTCTAATGTGTTATATGGTTTATTTATTATTCTTATTGTTCATGGTTTATCTATCCCCATTCTGATGTAAACTCTTGTATGGCAGAGATCCTTGTTTATTTTATTCACTGACACTTTCCAAGTGCCAGAAAGGGTATCTGAACCCACAGTAAGAGCTCAATAAATATTTGTTGAATAGAAGAATGAGTAGCTATATCACTTAATTTTTCAGTTGGAAAATGTTACCTGGGATCCCAGAGTGTACATTTCTTTGCCTATAAAATATGAAAAGTAATGATTCATCATACAATTATAAACAGATTAAATGAGTTAACTGAAGTATAGGGGCTGGCATATAGCAACTCCATGCTATAAAAGCCGTTGTTAACTTGAGTGCAAGGACACTGCTTCCATGGTACCACAGAAATCATATCTCCTCAGGCAAAATATAGCAACTAGAAAGGTGAGTTATTAACCAGAGTCAGCATGGTTTGTGCAGAGTCCACCTAGCACTGTCACCCAACTGTCAGCTTGGTTCTTTATTGCTTGAGGAGACACACAGCCATTTTTTTTTTTTTTGAAGTTCAGTCAAGAATTTATAACTAGGAATACTCGAGTTTCTTGTGATGAAAGTTGAACCTTCAATTCACTCTACCTTCAGGACAAATTGGTTTATAAATAAAGGCTCTATGCCAAGCAGCCAGATAAGAAGTTAATTAACTGAGTGTTCAGTGTGTGGCCAGAAATTCAGTGTTGTATAGAATTTTTTTTTCTTTTGGTCTAAGTTTTTTTTTTTTTTTTTTTTTTTTTTTTTTCCCCAAACAGTCAAATCCCATTCCCTTTCTCTTCTGAAATCCAGAGTCACTGAATATGTGAGATTGACCTTAGAGAAACCCCTTTGGAAATATTATGCGCTGGAATTGAGAACAATAATGAATCAGAAATAAATCCAGTTCCCAAAAGGTGTAGCCAAATGGGCTACAAAATAACAAAACAGGCCATAAAGGGTGAACTGATTTTCCAAACATTACCAAGTAGATCAGTCCCACTGCTTGCTTACCTGACCTCTGATTGGCACATCAGTTTGTTTCCTCATCTCTGTGGAAACATCACATGCAATCCTTGAAAAAAAAATCAAAATCACACACGGAAGTGGAAAATTGCTTTACCCTGTTTTGCCAAGTTAGTTTGGATCTTCCCTCTGTTATCTGAGGAGCAGGAATAGGTTTTCATTTTCTTTCTTCTTCATTGGGCTTGTTCTCTCTTAGATCTTTTTTTTAATTAATTAATTTATTTTTGACAGGCAGAGTGGACAGTGAGAGAGAGAGACAGAAAGGTCTTCCTTTGCCGTTGGTTCACCCTCCAATGGCCGCCACGGCCGGCATGCTGCGGCTGGTGCACCGCGCTGATCCGATGGCAGGAGCCAGGTGCTTCTCCTGGTCTCCCATGGGGTGCAGGGCCCAAGGACTTGGGCCATCCTCCACTGCACTCCCTGGCCACAGCAGAGAGCTGGCCTGGAAGAGAAGCAACCAGGACAGAATCCGGCACCCCGACTGGGACTAGAACCCGGTGTGCCGGCGCTGCAAGGCGGAGGACATAATTCCCAAGGGACCACATGCTAAGAAACTTCTTGTTTGTCAAATGTAACTGGAGCAAGCATTATGTTGCAGAATTTCCTGGGTGTTCTGGGGGACTAAATGTTCTCTGGGAATTGAGGTGGAGTAATATAAAGAAGCATTGGCCAAATAGAATTACTCAAAATCAAGGGTCTTGTTGTTAAGAAATGATGCCTTTACTAACCTGGATGCTTAGAAAAAAATTCCAGTTTACAAGTTTTGAAGTACCTCAGCTCCTTGCTCAGGAGGAACAGAAGATAACTTTCCTAGGCACATCAGCAGATGGAATTAAGCTGGAACTGGTGTCCCATCAGCTGTTCCCATCTGACAGTAAAGCTCTCCAAGTTCTTACTATAAAAATCACATCAAGTCCAAGGACTCTCAATTTTCCACCCAAGTTGAATATCAAACTGTATTTCAAAACTCTCTCTTGTCAGGTCCAGCCATGCAAATATTTTTATTAATCGCCCTGTGGACCTTGTTTTCTCTAACCACTGCGTCTATACTTAGAGAGTGTCTTTTACCTAGGACTCTTATCCCCTTCATCCTCACCACCACTTCCTTGCCTTGTGGTTTAGGGCACTCTTTCCTTATTTCAAATCCCAGTTTGTAAACCTAATAGCTATCTACCACTGTGGGACAGTTGGCTGAACTTCTCTGAGTTTCCTCATCCAGAAAATAGGAGCCGTAGCAGTCCTTGATAAGATTTTCATGAGAAATAAATGAGGAATCAACTAATATAGAACACTTTGAACAGTGACTGACTGGTACTGGTAGGAACTCAATAAATATTAATATTTTTATTATTATCACTATAGAAGTACTTGGATTTTGGAGTCAGACATGCTCAAATTGAATCTAATTTGAATTCTGGCTTGGAAACTTACTTGCCATATAATCCTGAGCAAATTACTTAAATTTTAATAATAAAATTTCTCCATATAAAGTTATGAAAGTTAAGTGAGTTAGTAGCATGCATGGAACATAATATGGGTTTTCCATATTGTCCATACTTATTCTTTGGACTATTAGCAGTGATGCTACTTTTCTTCAGAAAAATTTCTATTTCGCATTAGGTTTGTGTTGTATACCCCTTCACTGAGCTTGTCTAGTAACCAGAACTCTCTCCTACTTGGAGAAGCCTTGCCATGCTGTGATTTCTGTTTCCTTGTCTGCTTTTCCCCTATGCTCTGAGCTTCTCTACTGCAGGATACTGTCTGGTTTATGTCTCATTTCATCCTAATTAGCCCGCGTAAACCTGAATATATTGCAGACTCAATAAAGAAATGAAAGCCTTGGTTCTGTTACTCTCTTTATATGCTGATTTCTTCCTTCTGCTGACTATAAAGACATCAGTATAGAGGGGGTGCTTTACAAAGTTCAAGATTGGCTTATTTTATTATAAAATATTTTTGAGATCCATGCAAATGGGGAATCTTCAAAAAGTTCATGGCAAATGAGTTTTACAAAAAAACTATGCATGGATTTTAAAAGATTTTTTTGAGCTGCTGTATTCTAAGGAAGGCGATGCCATTTTATGTCTCTAAAACTCAGAATGTACACTTCCTTTCATAGGAGTGTGTGATTTGGGGACAAGGACATCAAATTTTGTGAACTACATTATCATCTGACAATGTGATTAACAGTGTGCCATTGTGAACAAAACCACTGTCATTTAATGCAAACACAGGTCACTGTAATGTAAACATTAAAGATCTGATTCTGGAGCCAGACAGACTGTAGATCAAATCACTTTCCAGGAGCATGATCTTGGGCCAGTTTTTAAATTTTCTATGTATTTACTTTCCTCTTTGTCAATTTACGATGTCAATGTTATCTGCTTCAACATGTTATTAAGTAGGATAATTCATCTTAAGAAATTAGATATATGCTCAGAGATGTGGTAAAGTTCCAATAATAGTTGTTCATATCAGTACTAGCTGTACAAAGAGATTAGGTCCTAAAAACTGTTAGAGCAATGAATGCTAACATCTGAAAGAAAAGATTTCTTCGGGTGCCAATCATTTCATAGAAAAAATAATCACCTACAAAACACTTCCTCTGAGTCCCTACTGTTAATATTATAGTCAGAGTGGGAAGCATTGTGATCTTAATGGTTTGTTTAAAATAACTTGTTGGAATTAGCAGTGGCAGCAAGATGACATTGGTTATGTCTTAGGTAGAAACCTTTCCAATAGAAAATATTCATATAATATTTAAGATCACGAGTTTGTGAAATTTAATTCTGCAATGAAAACATAAAATATTTAGATCAGTACATAATGTAATGTTTGGTTTATATTATTATATATTTAGGATGAATCTAGTAAGAGGAGCATACAAATTTTTGGCAGAAAATTATAATACTAATTAATGCACATGAGAATTAAATTCTTTCATTTTTCTCATACCTTTAATATCTTATTTTGTGTAATCTGTTTTCTTCCAGTGAACTAACAAGAAAAATATGTCTAGAATTATCCTAGAATGTACAATAAGGACCCAAACTTAATTTAACCATGCAGCATCTTTTAATCAATACAAACATTTTGCTGTTAGAATGAATTTCCCAGAAGGCTGACAAATCATTATGACTACAATCATTTATAAGAGGATAAAATTTGTAGGGATAACATGATTTATAAGACTCTTATAGCCTTAGGATTCCAAATCAAGATTTACTGACAACAAAGAAAAAAAAGACTAAAATTTTATTGTGCAACAAATTAAAATTTACCAAAGAAAATCTTACTAAAGATAAATTTAAAAAATCTCTCCAAAGAACATTATGGAAACAGGGCACAAACCACTAGGAGTAATAAGCCCTGAGTTTACTAGAATCTGTGTGCAAGCAAGCCTGGGTGAGTTACACAAAGTTGGATAAAACTGAGAATAGATTTTCCAAATCACAAAAGTTAATCCCCAAAAAGTATAATGGATACTTTTAAGAGGGGCATACTTCAAAAGGTTTTTTTTTGCATACTCTGATTTGTCGCTGAGCACAAGGGATTGATCCTAAGGTTTGAGGGGACTAAAGTATTTTGAGCCCCACAGAATTCTAAAAATTAATCCACTGAAGCTCCCTTCTCAGACTGAGAAAAATGGCTGGGAATAGAACCTAGGTTGAGTGTAACAGGTATAATAGGAACAAATGGAAAGAAAAAGATCCAGTTGAAATTAGGGAAGGACAGTAGATGAATTCCATGACAGACACGATTATATGCAAGTGTGTGTGTGTGTGTGTGTGTGTACTGCAAAAACAAGACAGAGACCTAGATTTATTAATCTAGGAAATTAATCTAGGGTTGGAAAATGATTCCTGTCCCATTCTTCTCTCCTAAATGTTAGAAAAATGAATCTCAGGTAAAAACAAGCTACAGGAAAGAAAAGTGTGCAAAATACCAAAGTTATTATAAGCATAAAGAGTAGAACACTATCACTACACATAATGAACTAAGAGAAGTAAGTAAAATAAGAAACATAACAACATAATTAATATTTGTTAAATAAGAAATATAAGAATGATATGTCAGAATTCAAAAACAAGACCAGAAATGAGATTATACATTACAGGAAGATTTATAAGTGAAAGAATTAAGGAATAAGAATAAACTGAAGACACAAAGAGGAAACAAGCACAGTAGATGTAGCCTAATGGAAATAGAGTAGAAAGAAAAAATGATTAAAATTTTATAAGAAATAAAGAGAAAAAATTTGAGAAAAATTAGGAGATATAGGAGACTAGCAAAACCATTGTAACATGAATTCAATTTTAGCCCTCTGATTAAATGGCACAAAAAAACTCA
This sequence comes from Oryctolagus cuniculus, assembly GCF_964237555.1. NCBI lineage: Eukaryota > Metazoa > Chordata > Mammalia > Lagomorpha > Leporidae > Oryctolagus > Oryctolagus cuniculus. Next base: position 40,222,211 of record NC_091437.1, on the reverse strand, counting down.
AAACTATACTTGGTCATCAAGAAAACTTTCTTGAAATAAAAGGAAAAAATGAAGCTACGTATTGAAAACACAGTGTGAGAATCATCACAGAATGACTGACAAGGAGCTGTGTTCTCATAGATCTTATGACCTTGCAAGAAAAGTGGAAAGAAAATCCTTTTGGTTCTTAAGTACTTATAAACAGGAAAATCAAGTTGGTACCAGATTTTTCAGTAGTAAAGCAATACTAGAAGACAAATGAGTAGCATTGTCCAGATTCTCAAAGAATTTTAAACCTCAGATTCCTTATATTGCCAAACAGGCCTTTAAGCATAAAGGCCATGGATATTCTGTTATGAACAATGGAATACTTTCTCTATGAGATTTTGCTGACAAAGAAAATATGTTTTGCAAAATCAGAGTGTGATGTAAGAACAGATGGTTAGCTTCAAATGTATAACAAAAGACACAGCAACTAAGGAACCAAAGCTGAACATTCATTGCATTTACTTACCATAAGGGAAAGGAGAGCAAAATGGAGACGAGACAGGATATGAACTCAGAGCCAAAATGAATTTATTCAAGAAAAGCAAATTTGCAGACCAGCCTGTGGCAGAGGGCCCATTCCTCTGAAGGGCTGGGTCTTATTTAGCTTAGGGTAGGCTAAGGGTCAGGGGCGGGTTGGAGTGGGTGTGCAGCAGGTGGAGGTGAGTTTCTTCTTATAGGTTTTTCTGCAGGCTTGCAAACCTGGAAAAGAATGAAAAGAATGGGTTGGGGAAGAGTTCAGGATGTAAGACTGAAATGGTCTTTTGAAAGAATACAGGGTTAAAGGAGTCCACTGTGGAATTTAAGTTACTTTCAGGCTAAAAAAGAACTAAAATGGCTGAGGCTTATGTCCTTGTTCCATCACTTATAAAACTAACAATAAATTGTGGCTGACAAAGGAGAAAGTATAGTATGAAAAGACTGTATCCTTCGATATTATAGGTACAACTCTAAAAACTGGAAGGAGATTGCAAAAAGCATATGGAAAGCATACTTGCTATTGGTCCTGTAGTTTCTAATTAGCAGTTAAAAAATACTTTCACTTAGATGCTAGGAACTGTTAGGGGAAGGGAATGCAGTTCTTAGGTCATTCATTATTTCTCCTTGTTGAGAATCATTGCAACTTAAATTTAAATAAAAAGAGCTAAGAGTATTATATAAAAATAGAAAAGGTATGGAGGTAACCAATAAAATAAGAAAGCACACTTTTATAAATATGAAATACTAAAATACAAAGAAATAAAATTGAATAAATCACATTTTGGAAGTCTATGCATATAAAATACCTTTATCAAACGGTTTGACGGAAAAGAAGGCAAACATATCAATCATACCAATATGCTTAAGTGAATTTACCAACTTGGGAAGAGAAAAAAATCAAAATCAATTTTCTGACTGGGTAGAAAGGAAAAGTCTGCATATAACAGACAAATCTTTAAGAGATTTGAAGCAGGCAGAGAGGTTGGATCAGGCAAATGTAAATAAAAAGAAAAAAGAGATTGGGTTATTGTTATCTGACAGGGAAAAATAGAAGATGAAGGCATGAGAAGGAAAGTAGCCTCAAGTGATGGAAGTTGCAACTCACCATAAAGGCAGGTTTGTCTGTCATTAACATTGGTACACACAGTACAGAATAATTTCATAAAGCAGAAACCACAGAAGATACAAAATGGAATCTGTACAACCACACTAATTATATCATATTTTGACATGTCTTTTTCAGTCTCAAATCACATGAACTAAAAGTGAGCAGAAATTAAAAAGATTTAAATAGCAATCAATACAATAGATCTTTACAGGAATGAAACTATGAACCCAGATAATAGAGAACATATCTGAATTCATATATTCATATGGAAGACCAACAGAGAGCTCTCACCTGCTGGTTTGCTACCCAAATAACCACAGTAACTAAGACTGAGATGCAGCAGAAGCCAGGAGCAAAGAACACAGTGCAGGTCTCCCATGTGAATGAGGGGAATCCAATACTTAAGGCGTGTTAGGACTGTGTATATGGTCCAAATTAGCATGAAGAGGAGTCAGAAACCAGAGACAGGAATCAAACCTATGCACTCCAATGTGGAATGGTGGTGTTTTAACCTCTAGGCTAAATACCTGCCCTGAAAACAGTCCTTTTCATTTTTAAAGTATACATGTTGTGTTTGCAAAAATTGATCATATTTTATGCCACAAAAAAGCTTAATCAGTTCTATAGAATATAAGTAATACAAAGATCATTCTGTTGCTGCAGTGGACCAATACTACTATAAAATCCAAACCAGAAGATCATTTACCTAAATTTTTAAAAAATGTTAACAACTCCTGGGTTACAGAATTTCTTGAAAATTAACAATACTTAAAAAAACAAAAAAGTTTTATACAGATAAAGTACTTATCAGTGAAAAAAATTTAGTACATGAACTATCCATGTCATTAAAAATTAAATTCTGAAAGTAAATGAATCATAAGCTTAATTCAACATCTTGAAATGAAAATACAAAGTAAACCTAATGAAAACAGAATCCATCAAAGCAGAAGTAAGTTAGAATAGAGAGACCAGAATTAGTAAATATGTTTAAAAGGCAGTTCATTGAAAAAATAGCTGATACTAATATAAATAAATGTAGAATATACATATACAACACAAAATTAGAAATGACAAGGAGAAATTAATCTTCAAAACAAAGAATTTAATGTCATTAGAAATCCCCCTTCTCCATATTCTCACCATAATTTTGTCTTTTTTATAATGGCCATTCTAACTAAAATGAGCTGTTATCTCATTGTGGTTTTGATTAATTTTTCCCTACTTCTTAGGGAGCACTTTTTCATATATTTAATGCCCATTTATTTATCTTCTCTTGAGAACTGTCTATTCCGGTCCATTGCCCTGTAATAAAAGGATTGATTGCTTTTTGTTGTTGTTGTTGCGAATTTTTTCAGTTCTTTATATATTCTCAATAATAATTCCTTTTCAGATAAATAGCTTGCAAATATTTTCTCCCATTCTGTCAGTTCCCTCTTCACTCTGTTGATTGTTTTCTTTATTGTGCAGAAGCTTCTTAGTTTCATAAAATCCCATTTGTCTAGTTTTGCTTTTGTTGCCTGCATTTTGGGAACTTATCCAAAAAAATCACTGTTTGTACAAATATCTTGAAGTGTTTTCTTCTAGAAATGTCATGGTTCCAGATTCTTCATTTGGTCTTTTGATCCATCTTGAGTTGACTTTTTCTTTTTCTTTCATTTTTTTTTTTTTTTTTTTTGATAGGCAGAGTGGACAGTGAGAGAGAGAGATGGAGAGAAAGGTCTTCCTTTTGCCGTTGGTTCACCCTCCAATGGCCGCCGCGGCCAGTACGCTGTGGCTGGCACACTTCGCTGATCCGATGGCAGGAGCCAGGTACTTATCCTGGTCTCCCATGGGGTGCAGGGCCCAAGCACTTGGGCCATCCTCCGCTGCACTCCCTGGACACAACAGAGAGCTAGCCTGGAAGAGGGGCAACCGGGACAGAATCCAGCGCCCCGACTGGGACTAGAACCCGGTGTGCCGGCGCTGCAAGTCAGAGGATTAGCCTAGTGAGCTGCGGTGCCGGCCTGAGTTGACTTTTTCATATGGAGAGGAGTAGGGAATCTAATTTCTTTTTTCTACACTAATTGGTTGGAGTGTGAATTCATACAAACACTATGGGAAAGAGTATTGAGTATTTCTTTAGGAAACAGAAGTATAACTGCTGTACAACCTTGCAATCCCACTCCTGGAAAAATGTATTATTTCATGTCATATGTATGACATGATAAAATTACAACAGAGAGATAACTGCTGCATCGTGTTTATTGTGGCAGTATTCATCATAGTCAAGACATGCATTCAAACTATCTGTCCATCAACAGATGAATGGATAAAGAAAATATGATATATGTACACGATTGAATATCATTTAACATAAAATGTAAAATTCTGCCATTTGCACAAAATTAATGAAACTAGAAGACATTATGTTAAGTGAAATAAGCCCGACACAGAAGGAAAATATCACATGTTCTCCTTCATATGTAGAAACTAAAAGAAACAAAATCTGAACATGGAACAGTAATTACTAGAAGCAGAGAGGATTAGGGAGACATAGAGGATAAGCTGAGTAATAGGTACCAAATCAGAATTAGAAGGAGTAAGTCCCTAAAGTTACACAGCAAAGAGTGGAGTGACTGTAGATTATAACAACCTATTATTACAAAATAAAAGAAGAAAGGAGCTCCAGGCTCCAATAATAAAGCAATGACAAAAGGGAGAATATTGTTTATAGGGATCAAAATGTCACACTCTATCCCTTTAATAATTACATAATTTCATTATGATTTCTCATCACTATCACAGTTTCATGTTCTACTAGTTGTTTCATTTCATTTTGATTCCTCCTTAATATTTCATTTTCGTGAGAAAGATTTTCTATCTTGTCCATTAAGGATTTCTGTAGTTCAAGAATTTGTTTTTGAGAACTTCTTAATGTTCTTATCAATTTTTTTGAGATCCGCTTCTTGCATTTCTTCTATCTCATCATCTTCATAATCTTGAATTGGGGTGTCTTTTTCATTTGGGGGCGTCATAGAGTCTTTCTTGTTCTTATTACCTCAGTTTTTGCATTTGTTGTTTGGCATATTGGAGATATTCTTTGGTTTCTTCACTGTGGCGTTTTTTCTTGTTATACTATGACTCTAGATTAAGTGGACTGTCTGTTTTTGATGGAGCCTTAGAGGCTTGAGATGGGTGTGGCCTGAGAGCTCTGTTTGGTTCCTCAAGGTCAAGGGTGTGCCAAAGGTGACACTCCCAGGTTAGGCGTGGTAAATCTCTCTCTCTCTTTTTTTTTTTTTTTTGATTCAAAAGGGAAGTAATTCCACACAGCTGAACGGAATTGGAGGTAGTTAGCAGGCAAATGATATACCCACAGGAGCCAGAGATCAGAAGCTCTTTCCCAAGGACCACACAGGGAATCTGTCCTGCCCTCAGTGTGGGCTCAAATTCTCCTGCAGTCTCCCACAGGAATCCCTAGAGCATATGCAAACACATGGAGATTGAACAACATGCTCCTGAATGAACAATGGGTCATAGAAGAAATTAAAAGAGAAATCAAAAATTTTCTGGAAGTAAATGAGGATAACAGCACAACATACCAAAACTTATGGGATACAACAAAAACAGTGTGAAGAGGAAAGTTTATATCAATAGGTGCCTACATCAAGAAATTGGAAAGGCACCAAATAGATGAGCTTTCAATGCATCTCAAGGATCTAGAAAATCTACAGCAAACCAGACCCAAATCTAGTAGGAGAAGAGAAATAATTAAAATCAGAGAAGAAATCAACAGGATTGAATCCAAAAAAAAAAAAATTGCAAAAAATCAGCCAAATGAGGAGCTGGTTTTTTGAAAAAATAAATAAAATTGACACCCCATTGGCCCAACTAACTAAAAAAAGAAAAGACCCAAATCAATAAAATCAGAGATGAAAAAGGAAACGTAACAACAGACACTACAGAGATAAAAAGAATCATCAGAAATTACTACAAGGACTTGTATGCCAGCAAACAGGGAAACCACCACTATTTTTTGAAAACTGATAAACAACAAGAAAGAATCAAGCATTTATCTTGATTTTCTAATATGAACCAAACTGGTACACAAATAAATGGAGAAGTGTGGAAAGTATCATTATGGCCTTAAAATTGGATATATGAAATCTATTCTCTTTATAAAAAGAAAACAAGGCTGGCACCGCAGCTCACTAGGATAATCCTCTGCCTGCGGCACTGGCAGTCCGGGTTCTAGTCCCAATTGGGGCGCCAGATTCTGTCCCAGTTGCTCCTCTTCCAGTCCAGCTCTCTGCTGTGGCCCGGGAGTACAGTGGAGGATGGCCCAAGTGCTTGGGCCCTGCACCCCATGGGAGACCAGGAGAAGCACCTGGCTCCTGGCTTCGGATCGGCGCAGCACGCCAGCTGTAGTGGCCATTTAGGGGGTGAACCAATGGAAGGAAGACCTTTATCTCTGTCTCTCTCTCTTACTGTCTAACTCTGCCTGTCAAAAATAAAATTAAAAATTAAAAAAGAAAAAGAAGTATAAGTTAATAAATGAATATAATTTCATAATCTGTAATAAGAAGATCATAGTATGTATCATAAAAAAACTCTGCTAATATCACACAAAAAAAGGAGCAACCAAACATTACAAGGTTATTTTAAATTTCTGTGGAAAATTAACTTGAAAGAGAAATTTATTTTGGTCCAAAAATTTTTCTTTAAATCCATGTATTTTTTTCATGATATGCATTTTCCAAGAACTTTTAAAAGACTTCCTGGTATATGTCTCTATGTCTACTCTAATATCACTTATAAATTGTCTTGACAAAAAACCCTCAATCAAATCAAGGTTTAATCTCAATTTAAAGAAAACCCAGGGATATTATCTGCAAAACTCATACCACAGGGGCCTGGTTTCTTTATTAAAGAAGAAGAAACAAAGAGAGACAAACTGAGCTTGGCAGATTGAAATAGTCTTAAGGAATACCCATCAACCAATATATGGGCCTTATTTGTATCTGTATTGAAATAACAAAAATCAAATATGAAATAACTGGAAATCAGAAGATTGGATATTTACTAACATTTAAGAATGGCTGTGAACCTGAAAGTGTGATAAATAGACCATGCATTCTGGTTTTCTTTTTTAAGTCCTTATCTTTTTGGCATAAGTAGTGAGATATTTAAAGAGGAAAAGATATGATGTCAAAAATTTGCTCCTAATAAGGAGGAAATAGGAAAATATATAATACAAATTTGTCATGAGCTGACAGTTGTTAAAGTTGGCTAATGGATTGAGTTGGATGTGCATTCATTATTCTACTCTATTTACTTTATGTATTTGAAGAAAATAAAATTTGAATAAATTTGAATTTTTTCAGAATATAATATTTGAATTTTTTCATAATATAAAATAATAAAATTTATACAATTAAAATTGAGGGACAATTCTGATGTATTACATATTTTCACATGATTATTGTTAACTAAATTACAAGATAGTGCTCCACCATCTCTGCTTTAGTGTGTTGAAATCTACCCCCAACTCTCAGAACAAAGGAAGTATAATAACAGGGGAAATAGATTCTCATTTTTTTCTCCTTTGATTTTTCCTGCATTTCTAGACATTCATTCAGCTTGTAGTTATAGAGCTGCTGATATTGTAGAAATGTTGCTTAGCAACATGTTAATGGAGAAAAACACTGCTTCAAACATTAGGGTTTTTGTCTTTTGAAATGTACTAGTTCAGCATATGAAACCTCCCACAGCTCAATTTCACAGGAGGAAAAATATCAACTCCCTGAATATTTTTCTCCTCTTAGTTGGATCTGAATTGAGCAAGAATATCTAAGACATGAAGTATAATAATGATTCTGATAACAGTGATGATCACAGTTCCATTGGTCTCTTTGGTGAGAGTGGTTTGGAGGTGAAGGATTGTCGCTCTCTGCCCCTAGTATTTCAGTGGGGGTAGAAGTGGCTAGGTTTAAAGGTATGCAAAAAAAAAAAAAAAAAACAAACAAAAAAAACTCTTACTTTTATATTCCATGTCCACTTAGTATTGTTGTCCACAGAATATGCACCAGACATCGAGGGTCTAGAAATTGGGTCCTTTGTGTCACTCTTGGTTTCCTTTCCAGGAAATCAGAATTTGACCAAATGTTCTTTGTACCACTAAAAGCTAGCTTTCCTTGTGGATGGGTCCCTAAGACAGTGCTTTTCAACTTAATATGTACAGGCTGTGTCTTTTCTGAGAATCCCATGGAAATAAATGCACATACTGACTTCATAGGCCTGGGGTGGGCATTAGCATTGAGAATATGAGGTTTTGCATTTCCAGCAAGCTTCCGGGTGATACTGATTCTGCTGTCAGGAGGATCTTGCTTTTACAGCAAGGTGTTCAGTCAAGTTGATGTAGCAGAAAGACTGGAAAAAATGATTTCTTGGTTTTAGTATGGTGAGAGTCAATGTCCTGAGTTCAACTCTTGATTCTGTTGCGGTCTCTCTGCCCACCATGGGATGTGAGCTTCGGATTCCTCATCTGTGAATGTTGAGTATGGCATTTTTTGAGAAGATTGAATGAAACAATGATATTACTTGTGAGTCTCTTTTATTCAAGAGCCTGACACATAATATAATAAATGTTCTATTAATATTAATTATTGTTGGCATAAAGAAAAACAAGAGCAGTTATGAAGGATCATGCTGTACTGTGAGTCTTTGCCTTTTCCAATGGTGGCCATTTCCCGAGAGCCTTGTAGATGCAGTGCAAAAAGTTGGAAAAAGCACTGAGCTCTGATTTAAGATGTAGATTTTTGTCCCTGCCACAAATTTCTTCAAATCATCCAGTTTTCTGGGTCAAAGAGTTCGTGCTTGTCCCATAATCTTGAACACATTTCTTCCTGGTTCAGACACTGTAGTGATGTATTTTAGCTTCTCTGGATGATTCAATGCTGTGAGCTGCACCAATGAACTCCTAGGAATCAGCTTGTCATCTGCTTAATGAAAAGTGAGGGGAGAGGAGCAGTGGGTGGCAGAAAGCTCATCAGAATTGGATGAAAAGCCCAGACCCACAAGAATCTGCTAAGCAGGAGATCTATTTTAAAACCTAGTTCTTTTTAGCAATAGAGTGTCAGGGCAGTGATTTAATTACTGATGGCCTACATCAGAGGCAAAATTAGAGCCAGCAGGCTCAAATCAGGACAAAGAGCAGATTAACCCGCAATACTAAGGGTGCAGCCTCTTAAACTTCCCACAGCCGTTCCTGTTCAGGCATTTTCTTGAGTATGTGATATGCACAGATTTAGCACAGATTTAAACAATTGTGCTTTGGGCCCTATGACTTAGTTCGTTTTCTGAAGGATTTTCTAAGCATCTGTCAGATTCTGTCTGAATCATACATAAACACGTGCATGATTCACTTCCTTCCATTTCACACCATCTTCCTCACCCCTTCTTCCTCAGGCACACCCCCCTCCCTTCCCCACACCCCATTTGAAAAGACTACATAAAGGAACTGAGGATTTTGTGGCAATTATCACTCTAAAAGGGGTCACCTTTTGAGACCACAGTGCTCAGAATTTCCCGTGGAGACTTCTTCATGAGTTGCATTCTAAGGGATCCCTAGATCACAGGTCTACAGCTGAGAGAGCAACTTGTTCTACAGAGGTTGCCACCACTTACATGAACTCTCTGAACCGGAAAAAAGTTTGAGGGATCTTGTGAACTTCAACATGATGATTAAGAAAATCCTGGCTTCTAAAAGGTGATGAAACCCAAGTAATTTAGTAAGAAAAAAAATACAGGCTTTTGAGTGGATAACTAAAGGCTCAGATTCCTGTTTTGTTAGTAACTAAATTTGCTTGACTCAGTGGATGGCAGTGCAATTGGACAAGTTCCATAACCTCTTTCATCTTCTCTCCCCTCCAGTATTAAAAGGGTAGCTACCTTTGTCTTTGGGTTCTTGTGAAAATAAATGAGATTTCTCATTTAAAATACTCAAGATTAGAACATCATCATAGCTATAATAATACTTGAAAAACAACAATGACATTCTAAATGTTCTGTAATGGATGGATTTTCAGACATTTCTCCAAGTCCTCCAGAGTAATATGTAGAACCAACATGTCAGACAGATAGCCCCTGGGGTGTATTTTGTCTTCAGATTTATGGTGATGATCTATATGTTGTCTATTTATTTAGTTTTCTTACTGACAATATTCTACAATTGAGAGATTTCAAAGTTTTGCATCATTATCCACATTTCTTGAAGCTCTTTGAAAAATCGGAAAAGCTGGCCAACATTAAGCCCACATTCCTATAGGGTTATCGTCAACTGGAGACTACCAGGAGCTGCCCCCTTCATATATGTCATTTCTCCCCTTTGCTGCAGTCTCCATCACTCTCTGCTCTATTACTTTACTTCATGTGCTTTGCCTTCTATATTTGAGTTTGACATCCATTGATGTGGTGTCTAGAATATAACACTGTGTTTTATTGTGGTTTGATGGGCCATAGCCATTAGGGCATGTTAGTTACATAGACACACCCACCAGCAGTTTTGAGAGAGTGTCATAGAAGATGGTGTAATATCTCATTTGGGGTACCTGAGCATATCATGCTGTGTTCTTTCCAGGTCTATGTTCTTGTCACCCACAGCCCTGCTGATGGGAGAGCAGTTAGCTAGATAACACCAGAGACAATATGAAATGCCTTACCTTGGTCACAGAGGTTGGAGCAGAAGCAACATCTGACCTGAAACCGATCACTGTCTTCCCCAGTGGTTCTGAACTGTGACAGCTACATTCTGACAAATCCTTAAGTTGTAATATACATATTCATTTTGTTTGAAAAAAGTCTCCTTATTAGAATGTGGGATTGGCCATTTTAGCAAAACTTCATATGTGTGTCACAAAGCAGTGTTTAACAGAGTAGACACTAAATAAACTTGTGCTGAATGAATGAATGAAAGTATAAAATGAATCTGTGTCTCCTGCCTCAACTTAAGCTACCTCTTAGACTCTGCACCAGACGTCTGCCACACAGGGTACCTTTCAACTTCTGTGTTGCCAAGCCCTGCCCACCTTTAGAGACTTAGAAATCTGTATCCCCTCTGCCTGCAAAGCTTTCCGTGGGCTCTTTTTTTCAAGTTGGCCAGTTCTTCCTTTATGGTATCCCACTGTTTCCCAGGTACTTTTTGTAATTGTAACCTGTTCATTACGTGCATAACCTCCACCTTTTTTCTTAATTTGTAAATACATGAACCTATTTACTTAGCACATGTTTGTCTGTGTCCCACCCTAATTTTCACTTTTTTCCCTCAACTATGCTGTTAATTTCTTGAGTCAGGACATGAGCCACCATGATATACTCAGAATCCAGTACAATATCTAGACAGACTATAGTAAGTGTTCAGTAAATGCACGGTTAATGAATTGGTGGATAACCATGATATACCTTATTTTTTTATTTCCACAAATCTTTTTTTACATGGGCTTGATTGGTAAGTATGACAGTTATAATGTCATTATACTTTGTGGATGCTTTTATAATTTCCTTATTCACAGACTTGGAAAAAAACATTGGCCTTCAGCCATGAGTTTGTGATGATATTAATCAGGTACAGTTCTAGTGTACAAAGGGCACTTACATCTATAATCACAACTAATTCTCCTAACAGTCTGGTACGCTGCTGGACACTTGAGACAGAGATCACAGTAACTATTAGCAGACAGGATCACAGCCCATGTTTTCTGTGTGCCAGCAGCTCACTTTACTGATATACCACGTGGACTATGAAAACTGTTTTCCTGCTACTATTAGCTACTACCACTACTAACTATGATTGATTGCATATTTTTTTATTTTCAAAGATTTATTTGTTCAATTGAAAGGCAAAGTTACAGAGAGAGAGAGAGAGAGAATAAAGAGTGAGCGATAAATTGCATCTGCTGGTTCACTCCCCAAATGGCCACAATGGCAGAGGTTGGACCCAAACAGGAGCCTGGAACTCTACATGGGTCTCCCATATGTCTGGCAGGAGCCTAAGCATTTGGTCCATCTTCCACTGCTTCCTAGCAACATTATCAGGGAGTTGGAGCAGCTGGGACTTGAACCAGTGCTTATATGGGATGCCTGCATCCCAAACAGCAGCTTAAACTGCTACACCATAATGCCAGCCTTTTGAGTGCAGTTTTAGCACAAACCAGACACTGAGATATATGTACATTTATGTTCTTTTATGACAAGTCAAGAAACTGAGGCATACAGATGTCCGAAAGCTAGTGGCTAATTTAAGATGTGAGCCTAGGTTTTCCTTGTCCCTGAAACCCAGTTATGAGCAACTACACTGTAATAGCTCTTGCTACAAAGAGAAGTGAAAGACGAACATATGGGTCATTGGCAATCACTCATGCACAACAATCCAGTGCCATGTTTTGGATAATAATCCCAACCCCTTCAAGGTATACTTCAGAGTTATGCAAATGCTCATGTGAACAAGAAGTACAGAAAGATAGGACTGAATGGGACCCACTTCACCACCATCCCCTCTGATACAGGGACTTAATTAGTGCACTTAATTGTTGAGAGATGTGTCATGAGATTATTCAGAGCTTTGGCTGCACACTTCTTCCATATTGTCAACTCTTTTAATTTGCAATGATGTTCAAGATGTTAGCTGAATGAAAACAGGCTAAATAAAACCGATTTCTTCAGAGTGAAAGAAACGGTAATCACAGAGGGTAATTTGATTTTGACGTACCACTTCCTTTCTCTCACTTTAAACACCCATACTCTTTCTGACTAGTTGAATGTGTATGATCATCAAGTGAGCAGGGAAAAGCTGATTGCCACGTATGTGGCAAGGGGAACTTCTTCCCAGTGGTGGCTTCCTAGGGTGTCTTCCACTCAGATATGAAAGAAGGATGGATAAAGGAAACATCCCGTGAGCTTGAATCTTTCTAAGACATTACGTCTGGATCTCTGACACCCATTTTTCAACTGGGTCTTTAGAAAACTTGTGGATGCAGTGACATGTACTCCCATTTTACAGATGAAAGGAGACCTTGACTTGATTCCTCCTGTGACTGGAACTGAGAGAAAAGTTAAAAGCCCAAGCTGTCATATCTAGGCATATACCACAGGGACCTATTAAAAGATGTTGAAAAAATAGAAAAGAAGAATGTGGATACTGGTGGAAGGTGTGGAGTTGGGTTATGTCATATTAGCAACATAAAACCCAAGTATATTTAGTCTCAAACTAGATTTGTTAATGATTAAATTAGATAGTCAAACAAATGCTTATAAATTTTAAAATATACTTGATTACCTAATTTAAGCTTCTAACAATAATGACAGTGATGACATTAAAATCTTCCATTTTCAATTTCAAAGCTTCAAAAATTTCTACCATCACATTTGAATACTTATTTTGCCCTTCTTTCAACCTTCTAAATCTGAGACTTGTTTTAAAGGCAAATTGTCTTTGTAAAGCCTCCAGCCCTCCTGTTTCTGGACCTCACAGGGAATGGTTTTTCAAATCTTTTTTCCACTCAGTTCACACTCTGCAAGATCAAAGAACTATGCTGTGTGCCCATTCCAGAAGTCCCTCTGGGTTTAGCCTGCCATGAATATAAATCATTGTGTTTGTTGTGTTTCCCAAATACCCATTCATCATCCATCTTAGCATTGTTAAAAGAGACATGGGGTCAGTTTAGCTCTCACCTTCACAAGTCTGCATGCTTCTGTTTGGTCAAATGAGTGCTGCAGACAATTAGCTACTCACTGCTGTGACTGCAGCCAAAGGTCTCCCCAACTGGGATGAGAAGAAGCATCCTTAGGAGGAAACTCCATTCAGGCTTCAAGTGTGGCTCTTGGCCAAGAAGGCAGCACCTCTTTCTTCCATCCAACAAGCTTTTGTATAGAAAGACAAAAGAAAACAATGGTCACCCTTTCTCTCCTGGAGATGACAAGCAGGAGGAAGGCATGAAGCTAGGCTTTGAAAACTCTTCCATTGTACTTCCAGCCACCCCAAGAACCTGACCTGAATCCACTTTCTGACAACCCCAGGAGGCAATTGTCCCTTTTTTTTTAAGAAGCTGTCAGTTTAGAAAGAGAATACCAAGGAGAGAGATTGCCTTCCAAAAGAATCTTAGAGAATATCAAAGCTGAAAGATCTCCAAAGGTTATTGAGCTCAACCTTTTTAATTTATAAATGAAACCCTAGGATGGTAAAGATCATTTAAACCATTTAGCCCATTTCTGGTTCCCTCTAGTAAAATCAGAACAACCTGCTAGTAAGTCAAATCTGAGTTCATCCCTGACTGTTAAGATAGAATGCTACCTTGACAATCTTGATAGCAAAATCAAGGGTATTTATTACTTTTAAATTTGGTTTAAAGTGTGTGCTTCAAGGGATTAGTGAAGGTCTTGATTATGCTTGGACAAAGATCTTGATAGAATAGTTTAAAAAATGGTGGACACAAGAAAGCAAAAAATTATAAGGCAAGATTTTGAAATTTTGAGGTATGAACAATTTTTTTTTCTACTGGAGTTGATGGGTGTAATGGGAAATTCTTGGAATGAAAAATAAAGTTAGTTTCAACTTTTACCTTCCTGGGCAAAATTTCCTGCAATAGTGAAGTTATATTGATAAAGGTAGAAGACCAGTAAGTAATATCAGTATAGTCTCTACATGTGTGGGGTAGAAGGCTTTGATTCTTAGGGTCCCCACCCTAAGAGTGGTCACGTAGTCTGATTGGCAGGTAGACTTACAGGGTCAGGTAGGGGCATGAGATCACATACAGGGTGTGGTCTTCCAGCTCACAAATCTAATTGATTTTATCCTATCTGCCTGCCTACATCAGTAGCATTTCATTAGGTATACAATTTTCTTTTTTAAATATACACACAGACAGTAACTAAACCATTTGCATCATGTATACCACTCTTATCAACAGATGATGATGAAAAGATTTTAATGGTGTTGTTTGATGCTTACATGAGTAAGCTATATACAGGCTTACTGAGGCTGTGTAATAGGTCTGAGAAACCAGGAATTCACTGACTAAGAAATAACAGAAATGCACCCAATTCTTCAGCTAGAATATTACTTATTTTTGTATGAATTGAAACACAGGAAGGTATTTGTATGCTGGCATTTGGATGTGTGTGAATTGCTTTAATTATTATATTTGAAGTGAATGCCACCATAGCGGCCGACGCTGTGGCGCAGCAGGTTAAAGCCCTGGCCTGAAGCACCAGCATCCCACATGGGTGCCAGTTCTCGTCCCAGCTGCTCCTCTTCCAATCCATCTCTCTGCTGTGGCCTGCGATAGCAGTAGAAAATGGCCCAAATCCTTGGGCCCCTGAACCCTCGTGGGAGACCTGGAAGAAGCTCCTGGCTCCTGGCTTCAGATCGGCGCAGCTCCGGCTGTTGCGGCCATCTGGGGAGTGAACCAGCAGATGGAAGACCTCTCTCTCTGTCTCTATCTCTCTCTGTAACTGTGTCTTTCAAATAAATAAAATAAATCTTTAAAAAAATTATAAAATCTTAACTATTATTGTTGAATATATTGACTAAGAAATATGTAACAATCAATTCCAGAAGAAATGACTGCTTCCTTGGTGTGTGTGTGTATGTGTGTGTGTGTGTGTGTGTGTGTGTGTTTGAACATAGGCATAAGTATATAAGGGAAAAAATCAAATAGTACACAGAAGTCTAACATGGAAATCTCTTTCTACTTGCTTTTTTCTGTTTCTTATTGCATTCCATAGAGGAAACCTCTTTTAACCATTACTATTTTTTTAATGATATTCCATACAGCTAAACAACATGCTTGAACACCATTTCTTGACTCATCAACTTTAGGCAATTTTCTTTACCCATTTAAGGATAGAAGTTTGGGGCTGGCGTTGTGGTGCAGTAGGTTAATCCTCTGCCTGCAGCACTGGCATCTCATGTGGGTGCTGGTTCTAGTCCCTGCACTCATATGGGAGACCTGGGAGAAGTTCCTGGCTCCTGGTTTTGGATTGGCTCAACTCCAGCCTTTGTGGCGATTTGGGGTGTGAACCAACCGATGGAAGACCTTTCTCTCTGTTTCTCCCTCTCACTGTCTGTGATTCTACCTCTCAAATAAATAAATAAAATCTTTAAAAAATAGGTTTATTTGTATGTGTATCTTCCTTCCTTTCCCCACATTTTCTCTCCAATGTGTGATTATATTGTTTTGTTCCTTTTGTTACTCATATTTATGACTTTTAACCAATGCATTTACCCATATATTCTATTCTGTCAGTTTTAGACACTATCTGGAATCTCCTCTATAACTGGAAGATGTTTGTTCCCTATTCTTGTGCTTCCTAATTTCTGAATGTAGTTAGATGCTTTTCTGTGAAAGTTTCCTTAAAAGTAGAGCCCGAGATGGGGATACTTGCGTGAATAATTTATGGACGGTGTACTCCAAATACAGGAATAAAGGAAGCAGTGCAAGGAAAGGGAATAAGCCAGGCAAAGCTGTGGTTTTCCACTGAAGTCTAGCTTCAGCGGGCTCTCAGGGATGGAGGGTGGGAGGTGCAGGAGTAGGGGCTGGTGCTCTAAGGACTGAATTGTACTGCGGAGGAAGGGCATGCTTTGGGTCTACCCCATCATGAAGGTACCTGTGGCGCTGGCACCCCAGGTTCTAGTCCGGATTGGGGCACTGGATTCTGTCCCGGTTGCTCCTCTTCCAGCCCAGCTCTCTGCTGTGGCCCAGGAAGGCAGTGGAGGATGGCCCAAGTGCTTGGGCTCTGCACCTGCATGGGAGACCAGGAGGAAGCACCTGGCTTCTGGCTTTGGATCGCAGTGTGCTGGCCTTGGTGGCCGTTTAAGGGGTGAACCAACGGAAGGAAGACCTGTCTCTCTGTCTCTCTCTCTCTCACTGTCTAACTCTGCCTGTCAAAAAAGAAAAAAAAAAGAAGAAGGAGGGAACACTTCTAAAAACTTTCAATTTTCAGGCCCCATTCACTGTCAATAGCTATATACTATGCCTAGGCTTCAAAGGAAGTTGAAAAATTCAAGACCTGACATTTTCAGCATTGTGTGTGTGTGTGTGTGTGTGTGTGGCCATGAACACATGAGTGTTTATGGGGGTCTTGACAGCAAGGAAGGAATGGGAGTGGTTTGAGAACAGGCATCCAATAGTCTTTCACTCTAGTATTTCTTCCTTTCATTAACATGCACAGAAACATAGATGGATGGATGAATGGGTAGATAACACAGAAAGACAGTAGACAGATTTATTTAGCTTGCCTCCTTTTGGTGTATAACTGATTGGTGCCCTGTTATTGAAGTGCCAATTAATGATTTTTTCCTTTTTAAAAATATCTTGAGTTTTTTCTAATAGAGAATAAATCCGTATGATAGTAATTTTATAAATTTGTTCAATGAAGCAATGTAACCAGTGCTCATATGATATCTATCCTACTGTAACACAATGCCTATATGTGATCTGTGAATTGATTCTTCAGTACAAGATAGGGAGTATATTATCAGCTACTGAGGTTGCCTTGTATAGATTATTCCCTTTTAGGAATTAAGGAATGGTCTTGGTTGTGTAGTAAGAGCAATATTACATTACAGAGATAGCAAGAACAACCTAATTGTTTAATTCTGAGACGGTTAGAATTGATATACACAATTCTGTAACAACTGTGGACAAGAACAAAGTTCATCAACAAATGGGACAAGTTCCCACTGTGCATTCTTCAGAGATGGGAAGAAATCACTTTTGGTAGGACAGGGGACTTCTGGAAGTTGATAGGATAGTAGTTTAGTTTCATTACAAGAAAACCCAACATATAGTTGATATACTGAGAGAACACTTATTGGTTCAGATAAATAAGAAAAACTTTGGGGTCTAACTGTCTTAAGGTTTCACTGGAGTTGAAGTGTTGAACAGTCATCAGGATGTTGTAATCCTTCATCCTCCTTTCATGGTGTAGTTTTGCAGATTTGTGTAGTACCAAGATGGCAGCAGTCACTGTGCCTTCACATTTTATGTCCCGGAAAGGCAGAGAGGAGGAGTCTTTTTTTTTTGCTGCTTCTTCAAGGGACCTGAGATTCACTCTGACCAGTTAGGTTGCTGTATGGAAGTGTATGGAAGGGAATACTTTGAGTAGCTTAAACCTGAGTCACATTTTAGCTAGTGATGATGCACCAGCCAAACCATGTGGATAAGTAAGGTTGAGAGTGACTTAAGAAAAGAGAAGAAAAAAAAGAACTACAAAGAATGAATAATGGGCTTTAGAACAATAGATGTCCCATATAGTGTTTTAAAGGAAACAATGACCTCTGAAGTCCAGAAAACCTAAGATCATCTGTTAGATTTCTGTGACAGGTTCACCAGCAAATGAAAAATTCTCAAGTGCCAAGTCAGTTCATCTCTGAAAGTACTTTTTGTATTGGGATTCAAACAAGCCAAGTAATTTTGTTCCCATGAGCATTATAGCATGGCCAATAAAAGGGTATAGTAGTATTATCTTGCAGTCCATATGACTCAAGA